>NC_061083.1:63950-363950 GCF_021917145.1 Hypomesus transpacificus | reverse complement strand
TGAGAACATTCTATCGTCCACAGACAAGATTCGGGGGTTTATGGGCAAGCTTATCCTATGGCAGGAGGCTTTGGAACAGGGTTCCATGGAGATGTTCCCACTGGCATCAGCCGCGCCACAGGCAGCTAGGGATCGCGCTTTATTTGCTGAACACCTTCAGACATTAAAAGAGAGGTTTGAGCGCTACTTTCCACGTGTGGCCGACATTGAGGACTCTGACTGGATTCGAGCCCCATTTAATCAGGAATCCTCAACAGAAAAGCTAATTTTGAGGGAAGGAGAGGAATGTGCAGAGCTCCGGATGGACCGCTCAATGAAACTCAAATTTAGTGAGCTCCCACTGGATCAGTTTTGGTTGGCTTCTGCATCAGAGTACCCAACCATCTCCCGCCACGCGATTGAACAACTTCTTCTTTTTCCCACTACCTACCTGTGTGAGTTGGCATTCACTACTCTAGTTTACATGAAGAGCAACAGGAGGTCACGCCTCTTCGTTGAACAGGACTTGCGAGTGGCCCTCTGTTCAGTACCACCAATAATAAAAAAAATCTGCGAGCAACGACTGGCACATGTTTCTAACTAGCTTGTAAGCAGGCAAAATAGCAAATGTTAAATAGCAAATGTACAATATAAAATGTTTAAATGCTGATTCAAATATACATTAGTTGCAAGTTTACAAACTTTCAAATTAATTATTGAATTATTTTGTCTGTAAATATTTAATAAGTAGTAATATAGTTTTGACAAATTGTATTTGGCATTAGTTATTAAAAAAAGGCCATAATAAGTTGTTGAGTTGCCCAGTTAAGGCGTGTCTATTTAAATGACCATACATGGAAATCACGTTGGTCACATGACTTCACTCCGCACGTTACAAATATTTTTGGTTTGCTTTACGGCACATTTGGATGGAGTGGCAGGTTGGTCCAGGCACTTTTGCACTTTCTTGTACTTGGTTGTCTTTAAAGGTTTTTATAGTGCGGTACCCTTGTATATAGGTCACTTCAGTCATACATGGAAGTCAAGTTGTATGCCCAGTGAAACACCGTCATTGTTGGCCTCACGAGGGCTAGTTCCATGTATAATGTATTATTCAAATGGTACTACAGAGTTATGTATTAATTTCTGAGTTATGCATGACACCTGCAATTTGTATATTTTGTGTTTGTGCTTTACCACATACACCCATCAACACCTCAATGAATTCATTGTTTTTATAAGTATTTAATACAAAGAGTTATGATTTTACTGGATATCCAAGTCTCCCTTTTTTTCTTCATTCTAATTGGACCCTCAGCGATTGCACCTTTCCCTATAACATCAGTAAAAAAAAAAAAAACGTTTACAGAGTGATAACACATGTTATAGAGGCGCTTTGCACAGATATGAATACAGGTGTGCCTTGGGCACAAAAAGTTTGAAAACCACTGGTGTAGCCTATTGCTAACGCCTGTCTAGATTATCTATTGAAAACACTGGAGAAAGGCAGGTGCTAGATATAGGATACATTAGCATTGGTAATACCTGTTACCGACACAGTCATACTACAGCTTGCGGTTGTGATGAACATAAGGTCGGAACGCACCTCTTTTCAGCACCAGCTTCACAGCAAATCCTGCTTTGAGTTCTCCCAGGTTTTCAAAACCGTCCTTAGTGAAATGGTTCGCGCAAATGTGTCGAGGGTTGAACTGCACACGGATCTTCTACGCTACGATATAGACAAACATCCATGCCCGTTGAGTCAATGTTAGCTATAGACTCTAGCTCATCTGCTTTTTATTAACGCTGATTTGCAATGAAGGCAAAAACAGCTAGATAGCGAAAACCAGGGCCGAAGCTCCAAATCGGGCATTTGAGCGATCCCTGGAGATGGTGGAGCTGGATTTTCCTGTATCGTTTTAAAACTTTTCTACAACCCTTAAAGCTCACATGATATGCTTTTTCTGGATGCTTTTATATAGGCCTTAGTGGTTCCCTATTACTGTATCTGAAGTATCTTTCCCGAAATTCAGCCTTGATGCATAATTACAGCCACTATGAGCAGTCCCACAATGAGCTTTCCTCAAAACGCGCTGTTTCTGTGTCTGTAGCTTTAAATGCTAATGAGGAGGAGAGGGACGGCAATATGCGATAATGTTTACAACGGATGTATCGCAATTGCTCGTAGCCCCCGTTGCTGTAAGATGCCTCGAATGTTTTTCTCATCAGATCACCCTGGTTTGCAGAGGTGCACACTCATAGTCATTTCAATGAGGAGAAAGGTGGATATCGCGCGCCATAACACCAACAGCAGAACGGTTATCCAAATTACAAAGACGTGTATAACACTCGCGTTATAGCGTTTGTATTCACACACACACTTGATGCCATTTACCTTTACATTAGCAACAGTAACTCAGCTGTTAGCTGCACAGCTAATGCTACAGCCACATTCTAAGGGTAGCAAGCTAGCTAACCATATACAGTAAAGCAACAAAATGATATAGCGTTAGTTAACTTACTTGAAAGTTGTAACTTACAAGGTTTGTAGCTTGACTAAGGAGAGTCAGTAATGATCCAAAATTTAATTTCAGCAAGGCCAGCTTTGTATTGGCTCAAATTGAGGAAACAGTAGTGGCTGAAATGTTTGGCGCAGACATACAAAACTTTGGGAAGTTGTGTCGGCACTTTTCCAGCGAAAATCAAATTAAGACACTGGTTGTGAAGAGGCTTGGATGAAGGAACTACAAAAATACTTTAGTTTTGTACATCCAAACACTGAGCAACTGTCATGTTCTTTCGTTTGCTAGCCATGATGTCTCTCCAGGAAAAACCGATAACGCACTTGCCTTTGCACCATCATAGCTTAGTTTTTCATGGGCGGGCCAGATTATCTGGGCGGGCAAAGCAGAGAGAAGGGCGGTAGCCTGGCTCCTTGCGACATCACAAGGACGAGATTTTCAAACCGAGCGTTTGAGCCTTCATTTTCTCAAGGGGGAGAAGAACACCCAGGGCTTGGTTTACACCTATCGAAAATTCTAGCCACTGGGGGACCAAAGGCTGGCTAGGGGAACTCATATTAATGTAAAAAAATGTGTTGGCATGTCCAGTTATTGCGCATTTTTCAAGGAACAAACATTTTGTTTCATATCGACACAGGAATGTTTTCCGGACAACTATGGTCTGCATCCAATAAGAGCTCATATACCTGACACCATCAGAAAATCCACCAATCGTATACCCCGATATTCAAGGCGAGTAAAGAAGGAAGTAAACATTCACATGTGCCTTTTGGTGAGCCGGTATATTGTCAGTGGTCAACTGGACTCCAAATGTATGGAAAAGGTTAAACAAATGGCTAATTTAGGTATTCTCTAAAGAAACATTGCAACATTCCACTTAAACAAGCATATTTGTTATATTATTGCGCTGCTATTAATCATCAGAACAAGTTAACTGTTAAGTGATAATGATATGCAGAACATTGTTCAAATCAATGTACAGTATCGTTTTATATGTGTGTTGCCTAAACATTTAATAATTACATGAATCAATGACACACGTAATTATAATTGTTATATAATTGTTATAATTATATAACAATAATTGTTATATAATTGTATAATAACTGTTAAGTGATAATGATATGCAGAACATTGTTCAAATCAATGTACAGTATCGTTTTATATGTGTGTTGCCTAAACATTTAATAATTACATGAATCAATGACACACGTAATTATAATTAGCCAAGAGTAGGTATACCACATCAGTAGCCTAACACTTATCAATATTGACAGATCTGCAGAAGCCTTCTTATGACCAGTCGTTTGAATCAGGTGTGTTGGAGCAGGGAAACATCTACAGGGATTAAAGCATTCCGGCACCGTGAAGGATCTCTGGCGTGTAGTAGCCGCTTGCAGTCGAGGAAGAGTTGAAAACCGCTCTGTGAAGTCGGACATTCCAGCTTCTTGTGGTTAGCTGCATTGAAGTCAGTCATGGCCGAACAAGCGCTGTTTGCTTACTTTACTTTAATTAATTGAACGTAGTCTGTTTTCGTTAGTGAAGAGGCGGACTAAAACCCTTTCCTCAACACATTTTAAATTCAATTAAACAGTTTGGTTCGGATTTGAGCGTTGGCGAAACTGAAGGTGTCAGAATAATGACAAAACACGCGTCAAAGTTGTTGTGTGTGAGTCTGACCAATCATGAAAAAGCTGTGTTGTCATTAGAACCCGTGCAGTTGTTCTTGAGAAAATGCACTCGGCTACACATCCAGCAGTTCTCGAATCAATCTCACGGGACTTAGATGGCTACGTCTACCTGACCTTCGTGACCTAGCCTCGGCGCCGTCTCAAGTCGGACAAAAAGTCTAACCAGAATTCACTGTTTCACGTCAGCCGGCTGCAGCGCTGCATGAAGTCAGTCCATGTCGAACGCACCTATTGTCTTACCCAATGACTCAAAAATAAATGGCGCTGGGCGTGGATAGAAGAAGGTAGAGACGGTGAGACGTTTGGCAGTTGGTGCAAGAAACTGAGAGAGCCTGGTGCTTGTTTCTGCAAGTTTTGCTTGAGGAAGCTACTTTATGCCAGCAGCGGTAAGAAAGGGCTTGCTCGTCATGTCATAGAGCCGCTGCCCGTGCACTCAAACTTACCACGACGTTGCCGGGAGCAACTGTTACAGCTGACCGTTGTCTATGACTGACCGTGTCTGCGACTTAAAAATAAGTTTGCACATATTGCGGAATATGACTTGTCATTCACAATTTCTTAGCCACTGGTCAAAACTAGCAGAAAACAAAAAAGCGTCCCCCCTGCATCTAAAACATGCAGGACAGGGGTGCCCTGAGGACCAGGATTGGGAACCACTGTGCTAGATAATGCTGGATTTCACAGGGGTGTCACAGTAACTTCACCAACACAACAAATATAGCTAACGCATGCAAGAGAATTATATAACTCAAAGCTTAAATAAATGACTAATTATATAATGTTATACCTAATTGACATACAAAATATATAAATTGCAAATTAAATGAAACACAAAATATATAAATGTTTCATGTATTTGTGTGTATATATATATTCACATTTATTTATTTATCCTTACATTTATGCATTTATCCTTACATTTATCCATGGTGTAACTTGCTGCAGCAAAATAAATCTGTCGTCCGCCGTCACCAAGTCAGGGGGCAGGTATAAGCCTCTGATTGGTGAATGAACATTACTACACACCAGGCAGGCTCAACCAGTCGATCAAGCTCTCTTCGATCTAGAGGGATCCTCTATCACCTCACTCTGCAGCTGCTAGGGGTGTGCGATACAGCAAAATGTGGTATCGATCCGATACCAAGGAGTAAATAGAGGGCCATACGGTGCCCCTGGCAATACCAATATTGCTGATTTGCAATATTCCTTTTTACTTAGAAAACCAGTTTATCTACTTTCGTGTTGAGGGTGCAATGCCTCATAATTTATGAAGTGAATGCAACATTAATGTGAACATTTGAATTAAAATTAAAAATTTGAATTTTCATGATCATTTAATGATTTTTCCTTTAATTACTTGTTCATGATTATGATCATAATAAAACACAGGACAAAGAGTTTTGTCAAAAATACGGTTAGTGTGTGCCACTGAGTCATGTTACTGCACGTACACGCCGGCAACAACTCACAGCCTAGCAGGGGAGAGGCAAAGTGAGTTTGAGCGAAGTTAGACGGTGTTTGCACAAGTTATAACCACTATGATGTGAAGGGAATTGTGTTCTGAATGTAGAGAACAGAAATTGAAACTTAAGTATCGATCATCTTGACACCAGTATCAATCAATAGGCTACTGATATCAACATTGGTATCGATACTAGTGAGATCGATTTGCCCACCCCTATGCTGTACCATCTCACCGAGGATCGTGAGCACATTTTCACTTATGTCTGTGTCAGTCAAGGCCAATATCATTGTTGTAGTTTCAGCGAAGCTCTCGTTGTCGTCGTCAATATCTACCGCTTGTCCGGGGGTCGGGTCGCGGGGGCAGCAACCTAAGCTGGGAGGCCCAGACTTCCCTCTCCCCGGCCACTTCCACCAGCTCTTCCTGGGAAGTCTGACCCCCGAGGCGTTCCCAGGCCAGGACGCCGGACGGAGTCGGACGGACTGGTTGAATTTATACTACTCCGACGGCTCTGCGTGCTTAAAGCAATTCACCGCCAGAACAGTAGATAGCGCTGCACTGCAATGCTTGCTAGGTTATCGAAAAGTCGGAGCAAATTTACAAATGAGCCGTTTCATCAATAAAATAAGCACATTTTCAGCAATAACACTGCCCATTTCTCGTCACATTTTAATTCAGATGCTGATTTACATGTACTGTTTAGCTGAAGTAAGAGTCGTAAAAACGTACAACAATGGCGGTCAAAGGATTCTGTTCTCTTGTTGGTCACGGCAACCCCGCCCCCACCCCTGACGCAAGCGGTTCTTAATACGGATCACAGTCAAGGGGTATCCGTAAAATGACGCACGGACAGACGGATGGTCAGGAAAATCAGGAGGTGCACGCAGAGCTCTGCGAAGGGCTCTGAGAGGACACACAGAGAGCGTTTCTTGACGGAGAGGGCTGTCTGCGTGTGCGTAAAATTGCAGAAGTATAAATCGGCCTTAAGGGAGAGGCCGGACACCCTGCGGAGAAATCTCATTTCGGCCGCTTGTATTCGCAATCTCGTTCTTTCCGTCACTACCCATAGTTCGTGACCATAGCTGAGGGTAGGAAAGTAGATCGACTGGTAAATAGAAAGCGTCGCCTTTTGACTCAGCTCCTTCTTCACCACGACGGACCGATGCAGAGCCCGCATCACTGCGGACGCCACACCGATCCGCCTGTCGATCTCGCGCTCCATTCTTCTCACTCGTGAACAAGACCCTGAGATACTTGAACTCCTCCGCTTGGGTCAAGATCTCCTCCCCGACCCGGAGATGGCACTCCACCCTTTTCCGGTCGATTACCATGGGCTCAGAGGTGCTGATTCGCATCCCAGCCGCTTCACATTCGGTTGCAAACCGCTCCAGTGAGAACTGAAGGTCGCGGCCCGATGAAGCCAACAGGACCACATCATCTGCAAAAAGCAGCGACCCGATCCTGAGGTCACCAAACCGGACCCCCTCAACAACTTGGCTGCGCCTAGAAATTCTGTCAATATAAGTAATGAACAGAATCGGTGACAAAGGGCAGCCCTGGCGGAGTCCAACCCTCACCGGAAACAAGTTCGACTTACTACCGGCAATGCGGACCAAACTCTGGCACCGGTCGTACAGGGTACGAAGCTCTCAATATGATGTAAAAAAATAACAAAAAAAAAAGTGAATTGGCAGTTGCCTCCATCTCTTCAGCTACCGACAACATTTCGACCACTGTAGCATGCAATATTTCGTTCATTGAATCCGCACCAGGTGCTGCCATCTTGAATGAGTCAAAAGCAGTCGATTCAAGTTGAACCACCAATCAGAGGCTTTAACCCGCCCCCTGACTTGATGACGGCGGACGACGGATTTATTTTGGTGCAGCAAGTTACACCGTGAATAAATATAAGGATAAATAACCAAATGTAAGGAAAAATAAATAAGTGTGAACACATTAAAACGTAAATATATATATTAGGGCTGTCAAGCTATTAAAATATTTAATCGCGATTAATCTCATTATTTCATATGATAAATCGCATTTAATCGCAAAATGATTACATCTATTTAATAAATAAAATAATCATCAATAAAAAAATTACCCCAATACAATTTTTTGGGTGGAAATAACATTAAAAGGGTGTACTTAACTTCAGATAGGCTTAACTGGATGATAATGTCCATAGAACAATTTCAGCTAGAACACAACTTAAATTGTGAGGGAGTTTTCTTCACTCACAAACTATACTGCTGTAAAATAAACATCCACAAAATTAGACTTATTCTGGAATATAAAATACATTTAAGACATGTTGTCTCATAGCCTACGATATCCTGCTCCATAATATTCGAATCTCACTCAAACATACTTCATATACTTAAGCAACCACAGATTGACCTTAATATTGAACAACACAGTGTCTATCTTGTTGAACCCAGTCAGCTGCTCGCTTCTTTTGCAAGTGTTGTCTGCCATATATTACCGGAGCGAACGCTGCTGCTGCTGCTACCGCTAACACTGTTGTTAGCTGTGTGCTTTGCTTGCATGTGATAGTTTAGGCTGGAAGTACTCCGGTGATAACTTAACTCAGCCTGACAATCAGTCAACCGAACCATCTCGGAACTTTTTGAAGAGGAACTTCCCATCTAAAATCCCTCTCTCCATCAGCTACCGTCGGCAGTCGAAATCAAGTGACGACAGGTGATTCCCAGGGTCAAAAAGAAACCTGCGTTAACGGCACAAATGTTTTCTTTTTGCGTTAAAATGAGATTGCGTTAACGCGTTATTAACTTTGACAGCCCTAATATCAGAATCAGAATCAGAATGGGATTTATTTGCCATGAAAGTTTGCACAGACAAGGAATTTGCTTTGGCAGGAAGGTGCATACAGTAAACATATAGGAATCTTAAATTTAAATATGTGGTCTAACTATACTAAGGATACATAAACTAGCAATACTAAGTGGAATACAATTAAAATAAAATATACAATAAGTAAAATATAAGTTGCCAGTTTACAATATAAAATACAATATAAAATACAAATATTACAGGAATTGAGTGTAGTGCAAAATGTAAATAGTTTTTAAAGACATTCAGTCTTTAAATATATATATGTATGTAACAGAGTTGAAATGAACCTTATTTAGATGAAGTGAATTCTAACAAAAGATGTTCCAAATGTTATACTACATTCACTAAGGTGTAATATCAGGCTGCACGACTGCTGTTTATTAAGTTTATTTTAACGCATTTTGGGCGTTTGCGCTACCCGTACTTTAGAGCGAAACCCTCTCTGTTGCAGGTAAGCAGGCTTTGGGAGCGCTCCGTGAATAATATAACGTATATAATGTTTTATTTACAAACTATTGAGTGCATATAAATGTATATAAGTTACACTAACCAATGCTCGATGAAAGTGATTTGTAAATGTTGTAACCGAGAAAGTATATTTTGGCGGCAATCACGCTGCACTGTGTGTTATGGAGAGCATTGTCCTGAGTTTGGTTTTATATTTTTGGGGATTTTTATGCAGTCGCGCAAGCAGCAAATTCGATGTCTTAATTGTGAATGCAGGTATGTGGTTTGTACAAAATGTTAAGAATGTGTATATATTGTAAGTGTTCAAAATGTTCAAACTATACGATCACTCAGTGTGTTATGCCATGCATGAAGTTAGCCAGTAAGACAGTGTTTGCTAGCCCGTACTTGAGAGCGAGACCCTCTCCATTGGAGACTTGAATGCAGTCGCGCAAGCAGCAAATTATGTCTTAATTGTGAATGCAGGCAATGAAACCCACTGTGAAGAACCCCATGTCAATTCCTTATCACCAATGCACACGAGAGTGAGGGTCGTTACACTGATGCCGTGACTTTTTCTGGATCGTCTAGATCAGCTCCGCAAGCAGGTCGCCGTGGGTGCTGCGCTGTGTTCCTGATGTGCATCGTGAATTTTCTGGTGATAATTAGAGTACGCCAGAGGGGTACTCTAACGCTGCATTTGCTGTATGTCTATAGTAGTTTTGATCTCATGAAGTGTAGCTACACTACTGTTTAGCCCATGGGTGTCGCCGCAATGTAACTTGGGGGTGTCATGTCCCCCCCACTTTAGAAAAAAAGTAATTTGGACCCCCCCACAATTGCGCACGCAGATTCAACTCCCATACTCTTTGATCGACGCATCGCGCTTGCAGCTAGCACTTCAGACATGACTGTTCCACAGACGAGATAGACATCAGGAGGTTTTTTTTCGAGGAAGAGGAAAGTAAGTAAGAATTGCCCAAGTTTTCCCTTCAGTGGCCAAAGCAGCCTTATGAGACATTCTTTGACTATAATAGCATTAGTTAGGTCACAAAGATCCTTCTGCAAACATTATGATTATAGCTAGCTAGATAAGCAAGCTTTTTACCTACATCTAGCAATAGGCAATACCATACTTTATTTACCCATTACAAGTGGAACAGCATTTGTTGATTTCTTAATCTGGGTCTGAAATATGTTGTGCTTTTGGCCGTGTTCAGACCTAGGCGTCTGTTTCAGGCAGAAAGAGATGACAAGAATGTTTTTTCCAAGTAGCTACAAAATAAATTGCTGGTGTTTTTTTTTTATTGCTACAACAACCGTGAGCTAATTTGGAGTTAACCTTAGCTAACATGCTAGTTTTTCTAACGACTGGAATTGTCTTCCAAATTTAACAAGGTTGCTCAACTTGTAATTTTGGCAATTCGCAGAATTTCATTGCTACACGTTAGTCTGTAACATGAAGGTAAAACTGATTAAACCATTAAAACCATATCTCCTCTGAAAGCTTATACCCTCAGGATGTTATATAATGAGACAAGAGACACGTCCTTCTCTCCATATTAGTATGCTGCCCATGCTTAATAAATTCGGTATTGGTAAATGGAGTACATGGCTGATAATTTTTTGGGCTGTCCCATTTAGGGAAACTGATTCAACCACCTAAACCATGTATTTTCTGAAAGCTTACATCCTAAGGATGTGATCTGTGAAAAAGACTATAGGTTCGAACGCACATTTGACCATTTCTGAACTGTCCAGTCATGCTTTAGTGAGATGCTAATTTTTTATGTAGCCTACATCATTATTAGGCTACTAAACCTATACCAATTGTGAATTTGATATGCTGATTTACATCTCAGAAATCTTCATATGAACAATCTACATTAAGCTTATTTCAATTATCAATATGAAAGGATGCTCAATGCATCTCAATGTCTCCTGATATAGCCTAGGTGGTTGAGATTGAGTCAGATGCAGGGACAGCATGCAGGGGCAGTGGAGACAGCTCTGTTGCTGAGGAGAGTACTGAAAGGTGACAGGTAGTTGAAGATGTCCCATTGCTTATTGGGAAGTTAAGTTTTCAAAATATGTTAAATGTCCAGCCCCTCAGTATATGTGTAACAACTATGTTAAATTGTTGTGGTAAATGCACCAGAATGCGGGAGATAGCATCTACATCTTTAAAGAAATTCTGGGGGACAAACCCCCAGACCCCCGCGTAAAATGTGTCCCGTCCACTCTCAAAATGCTGCTGACTCCCATGGTTTAGCCTTTTTCTTTAATTTCTGTGTACAATGTTGATATATTTCAAAATGTTTTTCTCATATCACACTATAGTTTAGTGTTCAGTTATTTTCAGGTAGTGTGACAGCAAAATTCTGCATTAGTCATCGAATATTCCTCTTATTACTTTTTATTTCTTATTCTGTATTACTCAAGGTGATATGGCTGAGGGAAATAATGGGTTTAAAGGCTTCTCCATAGGTAGAGGCAGGGGTGTTCATTTGAATGGTCTGAATGCTAACACATTGTCTAGTTGGTATGGAAGTGCAGGTGGTCTTCGAGAACATGTTAGTGATGTTAGGAACAGGGGGCGTAGTGTGAGCCCGGGCTGGTCTCCTAGTGAACAGTTTTTGAGGGAGGATGCACACACTTCTACTCCAGTGAGTGATAGCATTGCCATACAACACCTGACGGTTATGATGGGCCAATTGGGAGAGCAAATAGGCAACTCCATTATAACTTATATAGACTTTTCTCTTCTGGACTTACGAATCGTATTAATGCACATGGTGCACCTTTGACTGACAACAGTCAGTGTCCCACAGCTGAAATGTTACCCTGCAGCTGTGCTTGACGATGATTCACATGCTTTTGCACACTCTGGTTCTCATGGGACAGACTCCCAGTCAATTTATCCGCCATGTTATCATACAGTGACTTCCAGCTCCTGCTCAGACTCAGCACATCCCGCCGCTACAGAGTGCTCAGCAACCTGATGATGGAGTCCTTGGCCGTATGATGAGCATGCTTGAGAGAGCATGCTCTGAGAGAGTCAACCATGCTGGCTGGCTTGCATAGATGGGGTGATAGTGAAATGCCTGACAAAATAGGCACAGTACATTGCAACTCAGCCACTTGCCTTGAGCTCGGCTGTGAATATCTCTTGTGGGGAAAACTGACAAAGCCCACTCACGTGTCTCCTGGTAGTGCAATGATGACGGAGCCCGCCCAAAAGTCTCATGGTCGTGAGAGTTGTCACACCCTTGTGGGCAGATGGATGGGTTCCCTTGAAAGTGATGAATACCCCTGAAAAGCCTTTGTTCTAGAGACGTAACCTTAAGCTTGCTGACCTGGTGCCCTGTGTCGCTTTGGAAGATTTAGACCTGGTCAGTGGTCATCAAAGCACTTCCACCTTGCCTGACACCCCTGTCTGTCCTGATGTGGGATGTGCTGGGGGGAAGCTGGAGTCCATTGGCCTGAGTGAGCTGGATATCAGCTGGTGTGATGCGTCGTCTGAATGTAAAGACAAGTTGTCCGACCTTATTGTTCGTTACCAGGATGTCTTCTCACGCAGCCACCTTGACTGCGGCAAAGCATAAGAGTTTGTTCACAGAATCCACTTGATTGACCAAAAGCCATTCCGACTTCCTCTCAGACGTGTACCACCGAGCCAGTACATAAAACTGTGCCAAGCCTTAAGTGAAATTTAAGAAAAAGAGTTCATTCGAAAGTCAAGAAGTGAATATGCCTCCCCATTAGTCCTTATCTGGAAGAAGAATGGTGATTTACGTGTGTGTACTGACTTTGGTTGGCTGAACAAGAGGACTTTGAAGGACGCTCACCCTCTGCCGCATCAAGTCGATTGCTTGGCAGCACTTGGTGGTAATTCACTGTTCAGCACAATGGATTTGACTTCAGGGTTTTATAACATGCCCTTACATGAGGACGATAGGAAGTATTCATCATTCACTACACCTATGGTGCTCTACGAATACAACAGGCTGCCACAGGTGCTCTGTAACAGTCCAGGGAGCTTTATGAGAATGATGACTTCCAATTTTGGTGATCAAAATTATCCAAGTCTGTTATGCTATCTAGATGATATTTTGGTTTTTGCTCATGATGAAAGTTCTGCCCTTGCACGTCTTGAGATAGTGTTCTACAGACTCCGTGCCCACAACTTGAAATTGGCTCCTAAGATGTGTTACTTTTTGAGGAAGTCTGTCAAATTCCTTTGACAGACTTTCGACTGACCCAGGCAAAGTTGAGAGCATAAGCAGTATGGCTGTGACTGATTTGATGGATGCTGATGGAGTGACGCCATCTAAGGAACGTGTGCGGTCCTTCCATGGCATGCAGAATTTTCATCAGAACTTCATCCCAGGATACTAAGCTCTTGCGAAGCCCCTGTTCTCGCTGCTGGCTGGTCAGAGACAGAAGAAAGGCAGACAGCCGAAGTGTGCTGTGGTGGGTCGCAAACTAAAGTCGACCGACTGGACCACTGACCATGACTGGGCATTTGCTGAACTCAAACAGGCCCTCATCGATTCCGTTGTTTTGGCTCACCCAGACTTAAGTCGACCATTTTTGCTGTCCACGGACACCTCATTGGATGGCCTCGGGGCCGTTTTATCTCAAGTGCATGAAGGTGACTCCGTGGCTAGACCAATTGCATTTGCTAGCAAGTCTTTAACTCGGTCACAGAAGAACTATCCAGCCCATCGATTGGAGTTTCTTGCACTGAAGTGGTCAGTATGTGACAAGTTTAGCCACTAGTTGAAAGGCCATGATTTTACTATGTGGACTGACAATAATCCACTGACACATATCATGACTAAACCTAAACTTGACTGTTGTGAGCAGCGATGGGTGTCAAAATTAGCCAGTTACAATTTTGATATCAAGTATGTGCCAGGCCCGAGGAACATTGTTGCTGACGCTCTCAGCCGTGTCCCTGTTTGCAGAAGTGTCGGTCGCAGACTGGTCAGCGAACCACTTCAAGAACTTGTCAGAGAAGCTGATGTTTTGTGTGAAGATTTTCAGGAAAACCACCGACCTGTTTATAATGGCAGAGGGGCCAACACGTCTTGCAGCTACGAATGCTCAGTCCCTTCACACGTCAGCTCAGTCTTTGTCTACACAGGAGGTCACTGCTGTTATTCAGTCACACACTGAATGGGCCTCTGGAGCAAGAACTCATGCGACAGCCCTGGTAGGCCACCTTCCTCAGCTCATTCCTGATGGTCTGCCCAGCCTGTCTGCCTTTGCTGTTGGAGATCTCTGTGAGGCGCAGTCTAGAGATAGTACGTTGTTTCGCATCCGTTTTTTGTGGGGAGGTCCCGGAGACCCTCCAGACAGGAAAGAGCACAGGAGTCAAGTCTTGAGGTTTCTGAAACATTGGGAAAAGTTTGTTCTGAGTGATGGCGTCTGATACAGAGTGTCTCGTGATCAGATTTCAAAGTCGAGACGCCAACAGCTTATCGTCCCTGATTGCCTGAAAGCTGAAGTCTTGAACAGAGCGCATGACAGAGCACTCCGTTCAAGTGCATCAAGGTCAGTCAAGGACCCTGAGCATTGCCAGACGGAGATTTTTTGGGCTGCACATGGATAGAGCTGTTAGGGAGTATGTTCACCATTGTCATCGTTGTATAGTGAGCAAGATGGCCGAGCCGAAGAGCTCCTCTTGAGAGCATTGTCACCTCCCGACCACTGCAACCTGTTTGCATTGACTGCTGGACAGCTGAACATTTGCACAACAAATCTGTGGATGTCTTAGGGATGACTGACCATTTTACCAGACTAGCTCAGGCCTTTGCCTGCAGGGTTCAATCAGCCAAACAAGTGGCGAAAGTCCTTTGGGAGAAGTATTTTTGCGTCTATGGATTCCTGGAGAGGATTCACAGTGACCAACAGTAGAAGGTGAACTTCTTCTGTTATCTGGTGTGCAAAAGTCTCATACTACTCCGTACCACCCGATGGGAAATGGCTGTGTTGAACGTTTTAATCGAACACTGGGCAATATGATCAGAGCTCTTCCCTCAGAATCGAAGCAAGACTGGCCGAGACGCTTACAAACGCTCACATTCATGTACAATTGCACTTCCCATGAAACTACAGGATACGCACCGTTTTATTTGATGTTTGGAAGGGTGCCCCGTCTTCCAGTAGATATCCTGTTTGGAAACATCTTGACTGACCCTGATGTGACCAACTTTAGCAAATATGTCACAAAGCTGTCTGGGGACCTTAAAGGGGCGATCACACTGTTCACACTGTTCCTTAAGGTCTCCAAATAGGGTGTGTAACATTGGTTGGGTTGAAAATTATATTGAGATGAGCTGATGCGCTGATTGGTTGGTTTTCAACGAGTGAAAGCTGGGGAGCAAAAACGCAACACGGCTAACAGCAGCACTCACTGAAACACCGAAGGTGTAGACTTGAAATAAAAACGCGCAAATAAATCTATTGTGTCTACACAACACTGTTTTCAACAGATTGACTACATATCATTTGAAATGATAACGTTAGTTGTTTCTACTTCTGTTGTCGAAGCAAACTGGATTGATTTAGGTGGGTAGAACGTTAGGCTACAGCTTAGCAACCAAACTACTACTCGGCTTCAGTTAGCTAGCTGTTGTAGCTCTAGATATCTTGCTAAAAATAACCTGACAAAGATCTGGACAAACGTGCTTTGTGAATTGTAGATTTACATAACACAGGTTATTTATTTGAATGAAACACAGTCAGGAACATGAAACAACATTAGCCCCATTGCCAATAAACTTGGCTAAATCATCACACATTCTACCTATGCTCTTATGTTAGCAAGCTAAACTAGTTTACATGCCTACTACTACAGTAGGCGTTTTCGCTATAAGCTGTTCTTGCATTCCTTACAAATCAGCGTTAATAAAAAGCAAATGAGCTAAAGTCAATCTAACATTGAGTAGACGGGCATGGCTGATGTTTGTCTATACCGTAGCATAGAAGATCCCTGTGCAGTTCGACCCTCGACAAGTTTGCGCAAACTATTTCACCAAGGACGGTTTTAAAAACCTGGGACAATGTAAAGCAGGATTTGCCATGAAGCTGTTGCTGAAAATAGGTGCATTCCGACCTTACGTTCATCACAACCGCAAGCTGTAGTATGATTTTGTCAGTAACAGTTATTAGCAATGCTAACGTATCCTGTATCTAGCACCTGCCTTTCTCCAGTTCTTTCAAATAGATCATCGAGACAGGCGTTAGCAATACGCCAGACTACTATTTGTTTTCTGGCTATTTTTTTGGAAGCTTCCCTTCTAATGCCGACTACAGCTTGTCTAGCTAGAGTCGTTTGCTAAGTAAAGTATGTTGATGTGTTTAGCATTGTACCTATGCTGGATACAGGAGACGTTAGCATTGCTAATAACTGTTAGCAACAAAATCTTACTGTAGCCTACTTACAGCTTGCAGTTGCGATGAGCGTACGGTTGGAACAGCACATCTTTTCAGGTTCAGCTTCTTAGCAAATCCTGCTTGAAATTGTTCAAGGTTGACGAAACTGTCTTAGGTGAAATGTTCAGAGCAAATGTATAATTGCGTGTCGAACTTCGCCGGGATCTTCTCATAGACAAACAGCAGCCATGCCTGTCGAATGTTTGGGTCCTTGGGAAGACTATAAGTGTAAGCCTTCCCTGTACAGCCTGGAACACAGCATTTATGACCGTGGTCCATTTTCAACATCCTTGTTATTGCTTAGAAGTAGCCCACAGAGCAGCGCGCAGCTAAACTAGCATCGGAGATCTACGCTACCTTGGACTGGGCAGGAACACCAGTGAGTGGGCTGGTCTGGATGTACATTTTTGCGCGTGACAAAGATACAGACCAGAGCCAAAAAGGGCGGTCCCGTGTCCTACGTCACTCCGGTGGCTTTGTTGAAAAGCTAGCGTTTTACAGACAAATTTTGAGATTTGCATAGGAAAGAGGGGCCTATGGACTTTGATATTCACTGTATGTTCATTTTACCCACCGAACTGTCGTTATTCAACTATGACAAGGTAAAATCGGTTTTGCAATCAATCGCCCCTTTAAGGAAGCCATGTTAATTGCTCAAGAGCATGCAACAAAGGAACAGAACAGACAGGCAAGACTGTATAATAGGAAAGCAAAAGGACCAACAATTGAAATTGGAGACCGAGTGCTTGTGGCTAATAAGAAAGAGAGGGCAAAGACAAAAGTTGCTGACTGATGGGAGTCTGTTGTTTATACTGTGACTGAGAGGAATCCTCAAACGCACATATAAGATACAAGACACTGTCACAGGGCGTGAACGGATTGTCCATCGTAATCAGCTTATGCTGGTGAATTTTCTTCCTGTTCAAGATGTGCCGCAGTCTTCTCAGTCTGGCCTCTCCATGTCTTCCGTCCAGTCTTCCCTTTCTGTTCATTCTATGGCCTCAAGTCGAGCCACGTCAGAGCACACTCAGATTCAAGTGTCCATTCAGCCGGATGTGACTCGATATGGAGTTGATGATGTCCACAGTCTTGTGAGCGTCCCTGAACCGGAAAATCACTCAGATGTCTTGCCTGCGTCTGAGGAGAGGACCAGAGAATGGATCAGTCGCCTGAACACCCCAGATCTACCGTCTCCTGAAGGAGATGCTAAGGGGCCTTCTACTGACCTGATTGACGTTGTGTTGACTGACAGGATCCCAGACTCGCACTCTGGACTCTCATACCTCACACACTGTTGACACAATCGCTATCGAATCAGCAGACGTGCAATTTAGCTAGCAGGTGAAGAATACAAACAACAAAAATCACCAGTTAACTTAATTTACATTTGGAAGAACTATAGACTAATACAATAACAGGCTTAAATGAACTGACAACATAAGTTATACGACTTAAAGTTCTCAAGGACGCCCACATGCAATCTCAACTGGCTAGTTATCCTCCGTACAGCAGCAGTCTCTTTTTTCTTTCTCTCCCTTTAACGCTGAGTGGCGCACGTGCCCGCTCGCAGCGTGAAGAGCGTGTCCGTGCTATTCTCCGACATGCCCTCTGCTGATAGACGGCCTTTTGTATGGCCGTATTCCTGATACCGTGGTGGCAGAAATGTTGCCGTGGCGGCAACAGGAGTATGGTTTTGAAAACACTGCCTGTGATCAAGTCATAGAGAAACAGCCAACAAAGACTCCAAAACTAAAATTGGACTGACTGGATTCTCCCGAAACAAAGATGGTGCATAGATGCATCACTCCAACACAGTGAACTGCATGAATCATGAAAAGATAAAAAGGATATTCAAAACATCATGTCAACAATCAAATGTATGATCAACCCATTTGACCAGGCATTGGAGGGAGAAAGTCACATAACATCATGAAAACTAGCTTCAGATGCTGTTGTCAGTGACCTTTTTGAGGCTGAAGAGAGAGGAGACAATGCCTTTGTAGAGTTTGTACAATAAAGGCTATAGAGTGAAGAGATTAAAAAACATAATCTTTGCATGTTTAATGACAGAGCAAGAAAGACATTGACGAAGGTTAAAGGTCGGGAAATAACTTTTAGAGCAGACCGAGACCTATCGCTCGTTCGATTATGTTGACACAGCTCAGTCTCCCATCTCAAGTCAGCTCAGGATCCCATAACCACCCAGCTCAGTCTACCATCTCCAGTCAGCTCAGGGTCCCATCACCAGCCAGCTCAGTCTACCATCTCAAGTCAGCTCAGTGTAACGGAGTAAGAACCGTGAAACTCGCTCCTCAGGTATGTAACAGGCCACCTGCGTTAATGAACAGCTAGCTTTTCTTTGGCGTAGCTGGTAGAGGTCGTGCTTTCGAGCCCAGTGAGTGGCGAACGAGCCATGTCGAGACTGAGCGTGGCTACAGATGTTACATGCCCGTCACATCAGGGTTCCATCACCAGCCAGCTCAGTCTACCATCTCCAGTCAGCTCAGGGTCCCATCACTAGCCAGCTCAGTCTGCAGTACACTCAACAAGAGGTAGACACAAGACGGCTTACGGAAATTATTTGGTCCGGCCCACCATTGCACTGCAGGAACCATATTATTAGGTGCATTATTGGTTGGCATCAGCACTATTTTAATATGTGGAAGAGGACCATTGAGGCGCAGTGTTGCATACCGATGTACCAAAGAATTTCGTTCGCGCTGTGCGCGCTCACATTAAGTGTGGAATTCCTTTCTAGCAAATCAAACCCAGAATACGTTGTTGGTTTGGGCTAAGCCCCGAATGTTTACAAAGTATGGCTCCGCACCTGATTAACACTCAGATCGATAAGCAGTCTCAAAAATGGTAGCAATATAAAAAAAAATACGATCCCTTTCCGTAATCATGAAATGTTCGATTCACCCCTAGTCAAAACAAGCTGCATCCGTGCCATCTAACATCACAAACCTCACCAAAGAGAAGCAGTTCCAGCCATCACAGTAGGGGTGAGTTAATGAAATGTTTGACCAAATATAGCAGGCACATTTTTAAGTTGATAATTCTGTACGGCCCCCGAATTAGTTTATAAATATCCAAATGGCCCTTGGCAGAAAAAAGGTTCCCCACCCTTGCTCTACCTGAAACACATTATTTACATTTATTCATTTAGCAGACGCTCTTATCCAGAGGGACATTGGACAGGGACATTCCCCCAAGGCAAGTAGGGTGAGGTGCCTTGCCCAAGGACACAACGTCATTTGGCATGACCGGGATTCGATGCAACAACCTTCTGATTACCAGCCCGACTCCCTAACCGCTCAGCCATTTGACCCCATTATAGCATCAGATGTTTAAAAACAGTCCAACTTGGATGTTGTGTGTTACTTTTTACAAGGTTTTTGGGGATCACTTGCACCCCAGGTCAGCCAGTGTCGATTTCAAGAGGAAGATCAAAGACTACATAAACACTTTCAACATGCTACATATTATGGTATTCGTTGTATAAAAACTAGTGCTGTCAGTTTAACGCGTTATTAACGGCGTTAACGCAAACCCAAATTAACGGCGTACATTTTTTTATTGCGCCATTAACGCTCTTTTTGACCTAGCAAACTATGTAGTTTTTTTCACATGCTGTTGCAACAATTGCCGACGTTAGAAAAACTACAACACCACACTGGATCTAGCTAGACCGGAAATAAAACAACAGGCATGCCACACACACTTGGTTGGCTTGCGAGCCGGCTAAAGAGTAGTAGCAGAGCCCGTTTACGGATATTAGACATTCTCTGGTAATAGGCTAACGTTTTTAGTGAATGGCGAGCGCGAGACGCCGAAATGGATGCCAATAAGATTCTGAATGGAAAGTTTACTTTAAAAAAGTTGCCAAATGGTTCCATTGACAAGACCAAAGTGAACTGTGTGTTTTGTCGTTGTAAACTGAGCTATCATCGCAGCACGTCCAGTCTGAAATACCACTTGATGGCCAAGCACACAGCTGATGCGATTCATGCAAATTCTCCGCCCCCTCGTCAAAGCCAGGCTATTGCAATGTTGTTTTCAATAAAAAAATATTTGCACGAAGCAATCCGAACCACTTTTCCATGTTGATAAGAGCTTTAAAATTTGAAAAAAGAATGGGACAAAAAGAAATCAAGGGACATTTAGAATAGATAAAATGTGCGATTAATTGTGATTAATCGCGAGTTAACTATGACATTAATGCGATTAATCGCTATTAAATATTTTAATCGTTTGACAGCGCTAATAAAAACGTCTCAATAATGTTCTCATATTTATTTGTGTTTTTGGGCTATCCTGAGCACAGCCTGATAAGTCTCCAGGTCAGTGAGTGCCCAAGAGTTTTAATCACCGCCACTGATAAAAAAAAAATGAAGAAAAGAAGGTACATTTAAAAAGCAAGTATTTAATTAAAGCTCACCGAGCTACCATTGTGGTGCCGAGATTTGTAGGCTTACTAGGCTAGCTACTTGACGCATAGTCATCTAGGTTGTTTTTACTATCAGCTGATCCTGTTACGAACCATTCGATTAGCTAAAAAGATGTTCTCAAAGACAGAGACTTATGTAGTTGAGACGATTGGCTGATAAAGTTGCAAACTTTTAACTAAGCTACAGAAAAAATTTGCAAGAATTGGCTGTGCCAACAAACGAAAATGTTTGAAGAAAAGAATGACGTTCATAATATCAAAAATCCAGCTCCTCCATCAACGGGGACAGGTCATTTCAAAAACTAAAGCAGATACGCGGGCTCGGCCTACCACCTAGAAGGCATGTCAACTAGTTTAGCTTGCTAACGGAAGGGCATAAGTAGAATGTGTGATGATTTAGCCTAGTTTATTGGCAATGGGGATAACGTTATTTAATAAAATATCATTCAAATAAATAACCTGGGTTGAATCCCAATAGTTTGTTTGCTAAGCAGCTGTAGCTGTAGTGCTAAGTTACTCTGCATTCATTTTCTATGGAGCCAGGCGAATCGCTTGCGTGGTGCATTGTGGGTAGCGACGCGATCGTGTTGAGATTTTCTCAACCTTATGCAAATGAGGAGCAATTTTCGCTAGCGATGGCCAATCGCAGTGTTTTCTTGTTTCTCGTAACGTAGCACCCATGGTAAACATTTCTAGCTTTCAGTTTTTAAGATGGAGGAGAAGCTAATCTACTGTGTGGCTGCATATCCAGTCCTGTACGATACGTCCCTGTATTTGTACAAAGACATTAATAAAAAGAATGAGGCCTGGCGCAGGTTTGCCGACATTGTCGGTGCTCCTGGTGGGTTTTTTGTACTTTCAAATTCAGTCTCTCGTCACATTACGTAACTTTGTTCTAGCTAGTTACAGTGGTAGCCCGGCTGGAACTCCCTGGTCGTATCGACAGATTAGCAGAGACAAAGCAGAAAGTAATATAATAAATAATAAATAATAATAAAATGTTTTTACAAATGTCAACGTGTATGTTTATTGAACAGTTTTGTATTTTGTAGGCTATATAAGTTGTGTTTTGATCAATGTTGCGAGTACGTAAACCCAAGTCTACAAAGAAAACACAATCTATTGAGTCAGCATAATAAAGCCGTTAAGGCTACTTACAGATCTGCAGGCCTAGTCCACCTTTTTTATGTTGTGGGCCAAAAACACTAACATGTCCACATTCTTGGGTAAAAGACAGCTCCTCGACTTGTTAACAACAAATCCTGCTTTGGAAAATATGCGCTCTGCAGGAGTGGAGGTTGCAGGGATGCAGAGCAGGCGTTTGGCTGCCCAAGCAAGTTGTGGATATCTCTCCTCATTATTTTTCCACCACGCAAGTGGCCCAGCAGTGTCCACTTTACTTCTGTCCAGAAGATAATCTTTCATTTCGTCGCAAGAGAATCTTTGTGCGCTTGGCTCATCAGGGTCATCCTCTGCACCATGTCCACAAAGAAGCATTGCTATCTCCTTCTCTTTTGCCGTTTTCTGTTTTTTTGCCAACGGGTCCTCATCATCCCCCATCTACTCTGCGCTGTCTCCTGAGAGGCTTGGCGTTTGTGCAAGTTTTGCAACTTCAGAATAGGCCTCATCCCGTTTCTCATCACTAAGAAAAGGTAGCTGTTTGAAGCGCGGGTCCAGTACTGCAGCTGAAATGTACAGGCTGCTTGTCATCACAACTCGGCCTTTGAGTTTCCATCGACTATCTATTTCCTTCACAAGCTTAAGTTTCATCTTTTTCTTTGTTGGGCTATCGTTATCTGTGACGGCAAGATGACATTTTTTCAGATTCTCAAGCATTGGGAAGGCCGCAGACAGGGATGTGTTAGTCTCCTCCGACAACAGCTCAGTCAGTGTAATAAAGGGCTTAAGAACGTCTGTGATGTCTTCAGCCATATTCCACTGCTTTGTTGTCATGTCCAAAGTGCTGCTGTCACTCCTCTTGGTGTAATTGGGGTCCGATAAAACGGCGGTGATGGGCCAGCGCTGCTCCAACAGTCGCTCCAACATAAAGCAGGTGGAGTTCCACCGGGTGGCCACATCCTGGATGAGTTTGTGCCCAGGAGGTTTTTGCTGCACCTGTTTCTCTTTGAGACCCGTTTTTGCTTTGTGTCCCTTTTTGAAGTGCCCAACAAGACGGCGCGCCGCAGCCACCGTGCGCGACACCGGGTCTTCTTTTAAGGCAGCATTTACGCACAGCTGCAGGGTGTGGCCTGCACACCTAACCAACTCCACGTCTGGCCACTGACCGGATCCCTTAAGTAATTCCACCGCGAGGACCATGTTGGCAGCGTTGTCCGTTACCACTGACATCCGCTTCTCTGGTGGAATGTTGTAAGTGTCCGCGACTTCAGTGAGTCGCGCAGCGACATTTTCTCCCGTGTGCGCTTCATCCATCTGCTTTGTTTCTAACACAACGCTATTCATTTTCCAGTCTGCATCGATAAAATGGGCCGTAACTGTCATGTATGCCTCCATTCTAAGCGAAGACCACAAATCAGTTGTGAGGCTTACAGCCTCGGAGGATTGGAGTAGCTGGTTTACATTTACTTTAAGTCCATCAAACCGCGAACGTAGCGCACGCATGACAGTATCCCGTGCTGGCACAGTATATCTTGGCTCGACGATTTTAAACATGTTCTTAAAGCCCTCTCCTTCCACTGTGTTGACTGGCCTCATATCTTGGGCGATGTAATGCACAATCCCCTTAGTGATGTCCTCCTTTGTCTTCGCCAACAGAGGATGGACCAACTCCAGTTGCGTCTGGGTGCTTCCTGACGCCTGTGGCATGGCCTGGGGATGCGCCTAGTACATAACCAAAACAATATGTAAACTTTTAGACATTAGACATAGCAAGCTCAGCTGTCTGACACGTGTATAAATCGCTTACCGCTTTTAGGTGATAGGCCATATTGGTCGTTGAGTTATGGTAAATTAGCTTTAGGCCGCATAGCTTGCACTCCACAGTCTTGTCTTCTTTTTTTGTAAAATGCAGCCAGACAAAAGATTTAGATTTCTTGGACATTTTGTCGACTAAAGACAAAACACGTAGCGTTCTAACTGAATGAATACAGCAAAACTACCCATATTCCTTAGGCTACTGAGCGCGAAGCAGCAGTGCAGCCAGCCACGTGCGGTTCCCGAGTGTTCTACGTGGTGCGCTAAACTGTGGCGCTGTTACGAAATAGCCTAAATTAAAGCATTTAAAGTTGGGGATAAAACATAGGCTAATTATATTTTGAATACAGTAATATATAACTGCTTATAAAGGAATAAATATCAAAGAGTAAATCAATGAAAATGTCTTTATTGGTAAAAAAAAAAAAAAAAAAATGCAACTGGTCGATCAATGAGAATGTCAGTCGACCGAGACGAAATCGACCGATTTATCGACTAAACGACTAAAGTTGACAGCCCTAGTAGAAGTGCACCATCATTGTCTTTGGCAGGTTGAATTTCTTCAGCTGCCGTAGGAAGTACATCCTCTGTTGTGCTTTTTTGGTGAAGGGAGCTAATGTTAAGTTCCCACTTGAGGTCCTGGGAGAGGATGGTGCCCAGGAAGCGGAAGGACTCCACAGTGCTGACTGGGGAGTCACTCAGGGTGATGGGGGTGAGTGACCTTGTGTCTCCACAGGGACAAAAGCATTCCACTGGTGGGCCGTTCCACCAAGGCTGACCGTTGCCATAAAGAGATAAGATTGACCCCCTCTTCAGAAACCACAGACATGAACATTATTTTGGAGAGTCAGACATTGGGAGTCAGATGGCTGAGCGGTGAGGGAGTTGGGCTAGTAATCAGAAGGTTGCCTGATCGATTCCCCGCCGTGCTAAAATGACGTTGTGTCCTTGGGCAAGGCACTTCACCCTACTTGCCTCGGGGGAAATGTTCCTGTACTTACTGTAAGTCGCTCTGGATAAGAGCGTCTGCTAAATGACTAAATGTGAATGTAAATGTAAATTATTAGCTGGATTGATTTGGGGACCTGGTGTAATGTGATCGTCAGTTCAGTTTAATATTGACTGTTGCTTTTCAAACTGCCGATTGTAGCAGCTTCGCTGTGCAACACTCGCATCGAACTCTCTCCCTGTGTACCTGTGTTTGATTCAAAATGGCCGCAAGTGCATTTTTCCCTCCATAATACAATCAGAGCACAGGTGTTTCAAAACTCCTGCACAGTTACACACATGGACACACTCACACACAGAGCAATCACCAGTAAGAGCTCTGTGCTCTGGTGATCAGCGTGGGGCTGTGTTCTTCCTGAAGTCCACAACCATCTCCACTGTCTTAAGAGCATTGAGCTTTAAGTTGTTCTGGCTACACCAGGTCACCAGGTTGTCAGCTTCCCACCTGTAGTTGACTCGTCCCCGTCAGAGATGAGCCCAATAAGGGTGGTGTCGTCCGCAAACTTCAAGAGTTTGACAGACGGATGACTCGAGGTGCAGCTGTTGGTGTACAGGGAGAAGAACAGAGGAGAAAGGACGCAGCCCTGAGGAGATCCGGTGCTGATGGACCGGGAGTCAGAGACTTGTGTTCCCAGCTTAACGCACTGCTTCCTGTCAGACAGGAAGTCTGTGATCCACTTGCAGGTGGAGTCGGGCACGTTCAGCTGGGAGAGCTTGTCCTGGAGCAGGGCGGGGATGATGGTGTTGAAGGCAGAGCTGAAGTCCACAAACAGGATCCTGGCGTAGGATGCTGGGGAGTCCAGATGCTGTAGGGTGAAGTGGAGGGCCATGTTAACGGCATTATCCACCGACCTGTTGGCTCTGTAGGCAAACTGCAGTGGGTCCAGGAAGGGGTCTGTGATGGATTCGCCATGTGCCAGCACAAGGCGCTCAAAGTACTTCATTACCACAGAGTTCAGGGCGACGGGTCTGTAGTCATTAAGTCCTGTTGGCCTTGGCTTTTTGGGCACAGAGATGATGGTGGAGGACTTGAGACAGGCTGGTACATGGCATGTCTCCAGGGAGGTGTTTAAGATGTTTGTAAACACAGGAGACAGCTGGTCAGCGCAGTGCTTGAGGGTGGCAGGAGAGACAGAGTCCGGCCCAGCTGCTTTGCGGGGGTTCTGCCTCTTGAAAGGTCTGTTAACTTCACCCTCCTGAATGGAGAGAGTCGTCACAGTAGGGGGGGAGGGGGGAGGCCACATGGATGGGAAGGGATGGTTTAGGACTGTCCAATTGTCTTTCAAATCTGCAGTAGAACTTGTTCAGGTCGTTGGCCAGGCGGGAGTTGTTGGTGGAGTGGGGGGCTCTGGGCTTGTAGTTGGTGATGTGCCTTAGCCCCCTCCAGACAGAAGCAGAGTCGTTAGCAGAGAACTGACGCTTCAGCTTCTCCGAGTACAGTCGTTTAGCCACTCTCACCGCCTTGCTAAACCTGTTCTTCGACTCCTTGAATCTGTCTCTATCCCCACTCCTAAAAGCTTCCTCCTTCTCTGACCTCAACCTTCTCAGCTCTGCTGAGAATCAGGGCTTGTCGTTGTTGGAGCTCACCCTGGTGCATGTTGGTATACAGCAGTCCTCACCGAAGCTAATATATGATGTCACAGCCTCAGTGAGTTCATCCAGACTATTGGTAGCAGTCGTGAACATATCCCAGTCAGTACAGTCCAAGCACGCCCACAGATCCTCCATAGCCTCACTGGTTCACTGTTTTGATGTCCTCACAACAGGTTTACAGAGCTTTAATTTCTGCCTGTATGCAGGAATCAGATGGACCATGGTATGGTCAGAGTGGCCCAGTGCTGCACGAGGGACGGCGTGGTAGGCTCTACTGACTGTAGTGTAGCAGTGATCCAGAGTGTTCTTTTCTCTGGTTGGGCATTTGATGAATTGTCTGTATTCAGGGAGTTTGTGGCTGAGATTACCTTTGTTAAAGTCGCCGAGTACAATAACAAGGGAATCCGGGTTTGCTCGCTCCACACTCAGAATCTGGTCGGCGAGCTTGCGTTGGGCCTCTTTAACCTGTGGACCCGGCGCCATGTAAAATCCGACCAAAATGAGCGACGCGAATTCTCATGGCGAGTAAAAAGGTTTACAGATTATAAAAAATGATTCCAGATCCGGAGAACAATGTTGCCGAATCACTGTCACATCTACACACCAGCCACTGTTGATGTAGAAACAAATACCACCGCCTTTGGTTTTGCCAGAGAGTGCAGTGTCCCGATCAGCTCTCACGAGTTGAAAGCCTGCCAGATGTAAGGCGGTGTCTGGGATCAAATCGCACAGCCATGTCTCCGTGAAGTACAAAACCGAAGATGAGTTCTGCCCATACAGAGTTCTGATATGTTCTGTAAGATTTACAGTCCCAGCATCACCTTATCTCCCAAGTTGACACTTTTACTCCCAGACTTACTTAGAGCTGAGAGGCCCTATTGTGCTCGCACCAGTCTCTGAGCGTGTGAAGCTTTCCTCCTGTCTGACCTTGGCATGTTTGCACACACCAGAGTTACACAGATTCGTCTCAGCCCGGCCTCACTTGCACAGAAGGCATCCTGTTGCATGATCTCATTAGTTCTTTATTAATTCAATTGATTATAATTGGATACATGTTTTAGTATTAAGCATTACATGACAAATGGGTATACATACATATACGAGGTAGTGATTGGTATAACAGCATTGATTAGCAGTATGTTATCATTCCTTCACAAGACTCAGTCGGGAAATGAACAAATTATTTCTGTTTCCTCGACTGAGCCTATGTAACAGTCCCGATGCGCGGCCACGAGAAAATGAACGAATCACTCTTTGAGAGGACTCGTTACTCCAAAATAATTGAGATGGGTGTTGAGGCTTTTTCTCACAGTTGAACCCTTTCATCCCCGCTGGCGGGGAGCCAAGTGGGAGCTCCTTATGGCGTCAGGTGTGTCATCACCTGTTTTCATCACCTTGTGTCTCCACAGGGACAAAAGCATTCCACTGGTGGGCCGTTCCACCAAGGCTGACCGTTGCCATAAAGAGATAAGATTGACCCCCTCTTCAGAAACCACAGACATGAACATATTAGCTGGATTGATTTGGGGACCTGGTGTAATGTGATCGTCAGTTCAGTTTAAAGTTGACTGTTGCTTGTAGCAGCTGATTGTAGCAACTTTGCTGTGCAACACTCGCATCGAACTCTCTCCCTGTGTACCTGTGTTCAATTCAAAATGGCCGCAAGTGCATTTTTCCCTCCATAATACAATCAGAGCACAGGTGTTTCTAAACTCCTGCAGTTACCAAACGGACACACACTCACACACAGAGCAGTCACCAGTAAGAGCTCTGTGCTCTGGTGATCAGAGACGTTATCTGGGATGAGATCAGCTGTGGGGGAGGGCAGCTCCTGCCACCTGTACTGCTGCATTCCTTTATGTTATTCTACTCTGCACAACTCCCCTACACCTCCCCCACACCTTGTAAGGATTCATTCAAAATGAAGGAATCGTTCACGACTGACACATCACTACAACATAGCCAAACATGCATCGTGAATTTTAGATATACATGACAACACAGCTTTTGTATTCAAATGAAACACAGTCAGGTAATAACATTAGCCCCATTGCCAATAAACTAAATCATCACACATTCTACCTATGCTAAAGACAGGATACGTTAGCATTGCTAATAACTGTTAGCAACTAAATCATACTTACAGCTTGCGGTTGTGATGAGCATTCGGTCGGATGTCTATGTACATTTTGTGGCGTGACAAAGGTACAGACTAGAGCCAAAAAAGGTGGAGCCACCAATCTGACATAAATTCGGTGGCTTTTTTGAAACCGCCCATTTTACAGCGGCAGTTTCAAATTGTGAGATTTGCATAGGAAAGAGGTGTCAGTGGACTTTGAGGTTCACTGTATGTCCATTTTACATACCGAACTGTTGTTATTCAACTATGACAAGGTAATCTCTGGTCTTCTACTCATTCCATACAATCTGGACAGTTTTCTGGCAGGGCTAGAGGTTTATAAATGACTCAGCTGGGGGGTTCCTTTCTCAAGAAATGAAAACGTGTAAAAGGGTATGCCTGGAGCTATGGATTCCTCTCTAAAGTATGTGAGAGTAAGTGTAGGGACAAGGTCTGCTGTGCCACTATGAAGAGAAAGCAAAGTTGAAGGGTAATCGATAAACCTGATCTCCTACTTCTCCCAGAGGTACAGCAAGAAGGCGGTATAATTATGCTTCCTGGGAATTCTCCCCAACTTCACACTGAGTCAATAGCGTTCTCTCCTTTACAGATTGATGAGAATCTTGTTCTTGTCCATATCCTACTGTATAGCTCTAAACATTTCAGTAATTGTCGAACCAGGTAATTATGTTGTTAGTCATTGTTTCATATAATAGGTAATATAACATCAACTTTGGAACAGCCGCTTGGGAGTTGCTTCACAAACATTCTGGAGCAGTAATTAGCCAATAACAATTGTGTTTAAATATCAAATGTTTCTGTAAAAACTGGATACTATTTTTTGGTATAAGTTCTGTAACACTGAATGGCTCAGGTGTGCAAGGCATGACTAGGACTTTTGAATTTAAGGGAGACCCAACCATCAAGTATGATTTCTCCAAGCAACAAATATTTTACATGTTGAGAGACACAAAACTGTTGGTTATTGTAATTTATAAGGTTTATGAGGTTACAAGGTAAGTATTTAACATTCTGAATAACCAGCTAAGCATATCTGTTAAATAATATCAGATGGGCTCCATTGTGCTTTTTAAAGATTTAAAGATTTGTGAGTTACGACAACCTAACCAATCAGTGACTAAGAAACCAAACAAAATAACATTTTGATTCTGATTTAAAGCTCTGTACAAGCTTTTTATTTAAAAGGTATTTTATCAAGTTTGTTCATTTTTTATTGTTAAGAGTTTTTGTTATCCTTAGCTCTGCATATGTTCCTACAGCAATCCTTTTTGTTTTTTCTAGCAGGCTATAAAGTCAAGTCTCAATTTCAGAAATGCTCAAAATACAATTGCAGATTAACGTACATGGTCAGATCTGGTTTCAGACCCAGATAAGACACCCCTGGTTAGATCCCTGCAGGGATGACCTCTGGAGCTGGGAAAACACATTACATCACACTTAATTGGCCTTCCAGAGCCCCATTAAATCACTTATCTGGTCATTAGCAAGTTGAGAAAATGTATCAGAGGTAACTATACAGACCAAATCTCAGGCAGGGCCAAAAGTTGACCACAGAAGGTTTCTTAAGACTTCTAAACTTTAAAGACAGAGACCAGCTCACTGCTCAGCCACACTAAGTTTGGGCTTCAGTTTGATAAATGGTGGCAATTAAACAGATGAAAAAGACTGCAGGAGTAATACATTAATCAGGGTTTACAGCATTGGGGAGGCTTTGAAAAACATCCCAGTGGCCGGCATTCCTAATTTAACAGAATAAATCACAGAAAGAACCAGAATTTTAAATCAGGGCTTTGGTCCAATTATTCCACTATTTCCAGACACAACAAAAACTGAAACTGACTACATGTGTTCTCCTTTACACAAAGGCAACGTCATAACAACTAATGCTGAAGTAAAAAGGCACATGGCACCTATCCCAGAATTCAGTAGTCGAGAGGACTACTGCTTTCGTCCGAATGAATGGGTCCACAAGGGCAACCACTCAGAGATTCCAATGTGTAACCATGACCTAAACTGAATAGCAGCTGTGGCTGGTGACGCAACGTATCCTGATGTTGAGAGATTCCACTTAGTGTTGACATAATGAGACCCCATATCTTAAAAGATCGGAAACCCTCTTTAATCTCTTGCTAACAAGACTTAAAATATTTAGTACCTCTCCTACTAAATCTTCAAACCAAGGTTAAACAAACAAAATGATGTCCTCCTGCCCTGAACTTTTTAATCTTCCCAGTTGTGTACCTAAGTTATGACTTGCCCCATTAATAATAACAACTTTGCTAGACTTAATTTTTGCCAGTGACCCCAGTGGACTTGGGAATGCAGATCTCAATGGATCCATTGTCTACTTGAGTTGACCATTTACTGGGAGTGTGCGTCATGTCATAGTTCACGGTTTATGGTTCACAGTTACAGGCAGTAGGTGCTGTGTTTGTCTTGACCAGCTACACACAAATATGTACAAGACACTGGATACAGGGGTGCCCTTCCACCCCCACCGTGACCCCTGAGCACCCATGGCTTCCGGCAGGCGCCCTATAAAGAAGTAATTCTTTTCTGGAAGAAGAGAGGATACAGAGGGGTCTTTGTACATAGTGGTGACCTCCTGAGCCTGTGGTCTGCAGCAAAACTGATGGATAGCACCACTGGTAACTTGAGGGGAGCTCACCGTCAGTGCCCTTCACTGTATATTTATGTAGAGCAATGTGCCATGACACCGCCTCTCAGACCCATAGATATCAGCGGCCCAACACCTCTTTCATCTGACAATTGTAACAATAAAGTTATTTATAACATGCCAAATGTGAAGACTATACATACTTTTATGAAGACTATACGGTTGCATTATAGACAAGCTAAAAGTGTAATTATGTAATTTGCTCTGGAGGAATATCTCATATCTAATAATGACTCAGAAAACTGGGAAATATGATACCAATTTACAGTATATCATAAATAATAATACAAAGATACAAAGATGAAACTGCAGAATGTAAGAAACGAAGAATATGGCATTGCATAAAGGGTTGTAGACACAAAACATTAAGGCACATTTCATTCTTGGTATGTACAGCACTAAAGGAAGGGATATTTGTTTTGTTTTGTGCGTTGTCAGAGTATCTCTGAGGTTGTATTGCTTAGTCTTTCAGGCTTATCCTGGATCTGTGAGGAAGAATCCAATCACTTTTTCCCTATATTTTCCCTAACCTTAAATGGCCTTACCCAGGCAACAGCGCCAATTGTTCACTGCTTCCGTTAGTTACGTCATGTTCAGATATCCCCATTCCACTTTGACACCCACCCTCAAAACAGCAGTGGACAGAAATAATAGCTTTCATCATTTCTGCCACAAAGTCTCACCTTTAAAGTCCAGGTGCTCAGAGTCTCAACAGTCTTTGAAACTGTAAGATATAGATGATCAAAGCCAAAAAAGGGAGGTTTCAACCCCACCAAAAGTACACATCTTCTCATGATGTAAGGGTCAAACACAATGCTATATTGGGCTACTGTATTACAGTACACAGTATATCTCCCATGAAAGCATAACCCTTTGTGAATACTTCACTAGGACTTTTGAGGTATTTGCTTGTCTATATATATCTTCTTCCGGGCTAGAGATTGTGGTTTGGACATAGTGTTGAAACAAGATGGGGCCTCTTCAGATTTGTGGTTCTCAGCTGTAGCATTCCCTTTGCTCAACCGCAAATCTCCATCTCTGCTATGGACGATCTGTCTCCAGACCGGCGTTGGGGATGAAAACCAGCACTATTAATCTGTCCACCTTCTTCATGGCCTTTTTCTCCAGTAATTCAGACAAACCTCAATAAGCACAACAATGAAAAACACAATTGTAGCTCCAAATATTGCCTGGGACGTGCGACCAATGCCACGATGTCCCATTTTCTTCCTTCCATCAGGACATTTAATTTTGAAATAGTAACACATCTGCAGGATGTGCAACACACATCCTGCAGGAGGACAGGCATAGGAAAAAAGGATAAAAGTTCAATTTGACAATTATCCACATCACATGCTTAACATTTATGACTATATCCAAGTCAACAGGCATTCACTCATTACTATTTTTTACATCTGTGTAGCAGTCTGCTCAAAGAGGGACGAAGAGCCAAGCATACATGTCATGAATTGATATTTAATGTGTGGAATAATGACAGGAGCGGCAAGCGGCTCCGAACCAGCCAGGCTCCATCAGCGAGAATGTAAGCTTTCAGAAAGAAAACAGAAGCCGTGGACAAGAAAAACATGGCCCCCATGAGAGGCCCTTGGTGCTTCTTAGGAACACTGCAGCCTGGAATGAAAATAAAGACATCATGTCCAGAGGGCTGAGAGACAGCCCACTACACATCAAACCGAACAACCTTCAGGGAGAGAGTAATGTTCTAGCGGTTATAAAACTACCGAAGAATAGTACCATTGAAAGAGCATCTATAGTGACCCCACCAGAGAAAGAATGTGTACATTCTGTTTTTCATATAGCCTCTCCATGGAGCAGTTCAGTGACTACCTGGAGAGTCAAAGTTTAATGTATTTTCAACCCCATGCCAAGCAACCACGTGACTGTATCACAGGCAGTCCTTTGTTGAATCAAATTGACATGCAATTTTGATACTGTTAATATTAAAATTGTAGAAAGGTGAATGAAGGCTTGGTTAAGTCTTGAAAAAGTGCAGACCATCAAGTTTAATCTGCTAAAATTATCAACCAAGCCACTGAAACATGCTAAACCTCCTCTCTAGGAGAAATAATATTTTTTGAATATTTTTGCATGTATTCCTTGATTCCTATCAATCACAACCCACTGAAGAAAGGCACATTGAAAGCCTATTATGTAAAAGTGTGGCCATGTTTTCTTTCAGACATATAGAACGAACACTGAGGACTCTAGAGACCCGTTCTTTAGTGTAACTGGTCTTATTGCTCTTTTGCGTGAGCATATACTTGGGGTATCCATGCTTGGCTTAGCGTCTTAATAAATGCCCCATTCATAATTTACAGTTGAATTGTGTCACTGCATTACTGGGGACCTTAAACAATTCTGCTTTCACACATTTTAGTTTGACTTCGATACATCTTTTTTGTAAACCTATTCTGGAACAGGACAAGGTTGTGGTGTGCATGTCACTTTCAATAAAGTGCAGGCTGTACTGTCCACTCAGTTTCATGGCTGTATTCAGGGGGGAAGTGTGTGGAGTGACTTGTGCTACTATGTGTTGAATGGGGGATAGATTCAACAGGTTTCAGTGGCATATGGTGTTATAACACTAGGGAACAAGGGAAAACAAAACCGGTCAGATTGTTATCTGTGTCAGATTCCTATAAGTGTTTTGCTGTACATAGAAAAAACATTATTTTCCTCCTTGACAGGTATAACACAGATAGTGTAACTCCTATTCATGGCATTTATATTATGTGTGACATGTGAAACTGAGGTATTCCTACCACACATGGACCGTTTGGAAAAGTCATGAATTATATGTTGGGGTGTAGGTTTTACTGGCTATAACATGTCTAACATACTTAGTATTTCACATCAAAGGTTCACCTTACATATGCTAAATATCCTAAATGCATTAATAGGCCTACATCCCCAATTTGACAATGGCATGTGAAATTAATTAGGGTGTTTGCCTTCGGCGAGCACAAACCATTGTTCTCTCACATATATATTATTTATTATTATTTATTTTCCCACCCCTAAGGATCCCTCAATATTTGGACTACTCAGACAACGTTGGTGTCAAAAGGTTTGTCTTGTTAGTGATTGCGTTGCTTCTATTGGGATTTACGTTCCGTTGCATGGTTTAGGAGTTTACAACATTTTTGTTGCAAAAAATGCCTTGTGTGCATCAAGGGACCTCACTGCTAGCCTAACGTCACAACATCACAACGTTAACAACGACGCATAGATACACCGTTCTAGTAAGAAAGACAGCGATATCAGCGAGCCCTCAGCATAAGTACAGTAGCTAAAAGTCTAGGAAAGTTGAGGCACCCACGAACATGTCTTTTTCTGCTACACAAGTGTGTTCCCCTTTGTTCTTTTGGTGAGCAGTCTCACAAGCCCTATTTATCCGGCTTCATGGAGCCGACCAGCTAAATAGTTATTTTGCACTAGCATTGCTACCTGCATATACCTACAGCTGGCAGCTGTGCTTCATTTTCTCCTAGATTCAGACCTAGACCCAGTACTACTACACTTCTGTTGTTTGGGAATCGCAGCAGCTAACCAGTCAAAGGGCGTACAACAATACAGGAGCACACCCCACAATTTTTCCAGAAATTGTTAGCTACCCTCTCTAGTTCACATTTGTTCCAACTAAAATGTGAAACACTTGCACTCTTGGGGGTCCTTGACTTGTTATTACGTAAAAAAAGCTTTTGGGGATATAGACAATGTACAGTATTTCCCGAACACTCAGACAGCCACTCTATCACCAGCAAGAACCAATTGAGATGAGGTGACTCCCTAACACAGACAACATACAGCCATCCATCTGTGTGAAGTCCCACAGCCCACAATAACCTGCCTTCAAGCAAGGCTTGAAAAATAAACAGACCCTGGCCACCTGTGGTCAGCATTTTAAGTCTCCATGGCAGCAATACGGCCTATCTTGCAAGCCATAGTTGTCATTGGATAGCCGCGTTCATAGAAAGCTGAAATGTGTCTGTCTCTGATCAATCTAGAAGGCCAGGAAGTGAACCCTGACAGTGACCGGAGGTTAACCTTCCACCATCTGTTCTGCTTCACAAGTCAAAACCAGCAGAACAGTTTTTTGTAATTATTATGTTATACCATATATTAAATACATATTTCATTTATTTTTACATTGTTTGGTAATACAGTGGTTATATACGGAGTACGAAGAAAATGGGGATCTTTGTGAGAAAACACTAGTCACAGTGGAGTATTCTTTCAGATCTACTTCATAAATTTGCTGGAACCCCGTGGTGAAGAAAAAATTTGAAACGCTTGCTGACTTTGAGCAGTCACAATTGTTCCACCTCAGCAGAAAAAAAATAGTTTCTGGTCAGCATTTTAAGTCTCCATGGCAGCAATACGGCCTATCTTGCAAGCCATAGTTGTCATTGGATAGCCGCGTTCATAGAAAGCTGAAATTTGTCTGTCTCTGATCAATCTAGAAGGCCAGGAAGTGAACCCTGACAGTGACCGGAGGTTAACCTTCCACCATCTGTTTTTTGTCGCCAACACTGACCGGCTGATGAGGCACAAAAGTCCAGGACCAGACAGGACACTTGCCCTGTCAGTAGAGGCTGAGGGAGACACTACAATTTAACCACCAAATGGAACCATGCTAATATGCCTTTCCAAGAATAACACAGATTTTGAATATGATGTGAAGAAAAGACACAACAACAACAACAAATCTTTTGAAGAGCATTGGTTTAGTCGTGGAAGCCAGAGCAGAATAATGCAACTAAGCCGTTTAGGTGTGAAAAGAAAGTGAATGCAGGCTGCAGTATCTATGTTTGTTCCATACCCAGAGACTCTTACCTTTTGTGTGCATCTGTTTATGCAGTGTTTGCCTCAGCCTAATGATGGACATTGGGAGTGTGTGTTCTCACCACATGAGCAGTTTTGGAAGTGAGTTCAGGTCATCAGAATGTGTCTGAAACTATTAAATACCACATGAAAGGACTTACCAGGATTTTGTGGGGAATCCCTGCCTTCCTCTCCAAGGGTTTTCCAGTCATAGGCTAGTCTTAATCAGAGTTGAAAGAGGTCTGTGAACACAGCAGCCTAGCAACGCAAACGTACACATCCCCACTTAGCTTTCTTGTCTTAAAAAGTGTTTCTGCTTCACAAGTCAAAACCAGCAGAACAGTTTTTTGTAATTATTATGTTATACCATAGATTAAATACATATTTCATTTATTTTTACATTGTTTGGTAATACAGTGGTTATATACGGAGTACGAAGAAAATGGGGATCTTTGTGAGAAAACACTAGTCACAGTGGAGTATTCTTTCAGATCTACTTCATAAATTTGCTGGAACCCCGTGGTGAAGAAAAAATTTGAAACGCTTGCTGACTTTGAGCAGTCACAATTGTTCCACCTCAGCAGAAAAAAAATAGTTTCTGGTCAGCATTTTAAGTCTCCATGGCAGCAATACGGCCTATCTTGCAAGCCATAGTTGTCATTGGATAGCCGCGTTCATAGAAAGCTGAAATTTGTCTGTCTCTGATCAATCTAGAAGGCCAGGAAGTGAACCCTGACAGTGACCGGAGGTTAACCTTCCACCATCTGTTTTTTGTCGCCAACACTGACCGGCTGATGAGGCACAAAAGTCCAGGACCAGACAGGACACTTGCCCTGTCAGTAGAGGCTGAGGGAGACACTACAATTTAACCACCAAATGGAACCATGCTAATATGCCTTTCCAAGAATAACACAGATTTTGAATATGATGTGAAGAAAAGACACAACAACAACAACAAATCTTTTGAAGAGCATTGGTTTAGTCGTGGAAGCCAGAGCAGAATAATGCAACTAAGCCGTTTAGGTGTGAAAAGAAAGTGAATGCAGGCTGCAGTATCTATGTTTGTTCCATACCCAGAGACTCTTACCTTTTGTGTGCATCTGTTTATGCAGTGTTTGCCTCAGCCTAATGATGGACATTGGGAGTGTGTGTTCTCACCACATGAGCAGTTTTGGAAGTGAGTTCAGGTCATCAGAATGTGTCTGAAACTATTAAATACCACATGAAAGGACTTACCAGGATTTTGTGGGGAATCCCTGCCTTCCTCTCCAAGGGTTTTCCAGTCATAGGCTAGTCTTAATCAGAGTTGAAAGAGGTCTGTGAACACAGCAGCCTAGCAACGCAAACGTACACATCCCCACTTAGCTTTCTTGTCTTAAAAAGTGTTTCTGCTTCACAAGTCAAAACCAGCAGAACAGTTTTTTGTAATTATTATGTTATACCATAGATTAAATACATATTTCATTTATTTTTACATTGTTTGGTAATACAGTGGTTATATACGGAGTACGAAGAAAATGGGGATCTTTGTGAGAAAACACTAGTCACAGTGGAGTATTCTTTCAGATCTACTTCATAAATTTGCTGGAACCCCGTGGTGAAGAAAAAATTTGAAACGCTTGCTGACTTTGAGCAGTCACAATTGTTCCACCTCAGCAGAAAAAAAATAGTTTCTGGTCACACACACATTAAATCTGTGAAGAAGCAAGAGGAGGGGGGCCTTGTGGATGAGTAGGGGCGTATCCTCCTCCCTCGGCAGGTAACCCAGCAGCAGAACGGTGAACTCCCAGCAGGTAGACACCCTGTGAGCTCCACAGCCTCTACAATGTGCCAGTCAGTTTCCCTGGAGCAATAAAACAGTATCTTCCAGAAGTAAAGAAGGCAAGAGACGTATATTGTGGTTTCTTCATAACCGTCTTACAGTCACGCCATTACCTTGTGGATAAACGGTGAGTGATCTTAAACAAACAAAATGGTGACAGCATGATGTCCCAATAATCTGTCACCCGTAAAATAAATAACCTCAACCGTACTGTACAGGCAAAAAAGACAGTTTACTTTTAGCATTGAGAAGGTTGTCTATGCTTTGAGGAAAAACCTGAAAATCATTCTTCAAGACCTTCTCTGGCCTGTGGGTAACCAGGAAACAAAACAGTGTCAGGCATTCTAGACCGAGCACGAGTGAGATAAAATAGGTTGTGACAGAGATAAGACCCTTCATCTTCATTCCATCTTGAAGCACAAAGATTCTGAGCGCCTTTTCCTTCTTTCCACTGTATATCAATGCAAGCCTGCCCTCTGTTGAAGAACATGGGGCAGTGACCTTCACGTTCATATTTCAAAGTTCATCACAAGTGCTCTCATACAAAGATTTGTATTTAACAATGAATATGTAACGGGTGTGAACCTGTGAAACTCACTCCTCGGGTATGTAATGGGCTACCCGCGTCAAAGAAGAGCTTTTCTTTGGCGTAGCTGGTAGTAGTTGCGCTTGGCAAGTCAGAGGTCATGTGTTCGAGCCCAGCGAGTGGCGAACGACGCCTTGTAGTGACGGAGCGTGGCCACGTCCGTTACATACCGTCACAAATGCATCATGAAAATACCAGATATTACTACAGACTATTGGTTGAATGAAGTCTTTGCTGAAACACAAGGTCAGGATGCAATATGTGACTGCATTCTCACTATAAAAAAAGAAACTTACATTATGCATACAAATTAATTTACAAGCTTAATTCATCGTCCTTGCTTATTCTGTTGATACTGTGTGGCAGTCTTTGTTATTTTAGGTTATGGTATGGTAACTTAAAAGAATAAAGCTTAAAATAAATGTTTTGTCTTGAATAAACACCTCATGCTTTAAGTATTTTAAATAAATAATTATCTACAGCCGTGGTTCTCAAACTTTTTACACCCCGTACCACCTCTATAATATTTAACTCTCCAAGTACCACCATTATGACCGAGGTTAAAATACTTCCATAAAATACAGTAGCGTAAGCCTACCCTATTGAGCTACACACAGTTCACGCAGTAACTATCATGGATGTTTGCATGCGCCACTACCCGGGAACAGTCAGGTTGTAGCGCGTGCACACATTTATTTTTGTTTCCTTTTTCACCCTTTCCTGCCGGACCATTCAAATATGGGCATTAAAATGCCCATGGTTCCCGCCCTAATAGCGTCACCGTCCAATCACCGATTTTATTTCTGAAAACTGCCAGATACTCATGACAACTTAAGCTCAAAGTACATATCATTGGTTAAGGGGTTAGTGGGAGGGGGAAATAAATCTATCGTCTGCAACGGCAGCCATTGTTTTCCGAGGCGGAGCCAGAGCGGAGACCATGGGTGATTGCCTACAGTGTTAGATTTACAGCTTCGAATTGAAATCGGAGACGATATTATGAGTAAAGACAAGTTCCTTAATATGTGTTGTCAATATTGTCAATTAAAAGTCTAAACTTTTTACTTACGAAGAATTTGTTTGTGGGAGTGAAGCGAGTGTTTTCAGGAAAGAATGACGTGTCCGGCTTGGCCGTTTGTGACAGGCAGCAATGACGGTAGTAGCACTGTTTAGCTTCGATTTGAGCAGATTTCTAAAAAACTTCGAAAAACAACATTAACTAGGTAGATTATGTATACTGTAAGCTAAATGTACATGCCTTGTTTGGCCAATTCGGTCGATTGTGGAAGAAACTCGAACGTTTTTTAGTTATCGAGAGGAGTATCCAGCCATAGAGCTAGCTACTTTTGGGACAGGATAATTCCGGTTTTCCCTATGTCTCCACTAGTCACTAGAATGGTCATAACTTTTAATCAAAATATGATATTTCTAATCTGTCTTCTGTTCTACATTGCCTACAGACTTGTGGATATTCCACCCACTCAAAGTATTTCTCCATCTTGTAATTAAATCGGTGAAAATAGCAGTTGTCTGATGAGGTATGGTGGATGGAGAAGTTTTTGTAAAGAATGGCTGCCTGAAACCACTTTAATAAAATATGATTTGCCTCAAGTGATCATATATTTATTGACATGATAAAAATCTCCTAGTTCTCCTCTTCAAGATGGTATAAACAGTTAAGGTGTATGATTTAATATGAAAATTCAAAAAATATGAATATTAATATGAATATCATATTTCAACAGCTTATGGAATGTTTGGAATGTTGGCTAGGCAGTAAAGGGTTCCCCAAATTAATCCATATCTCCCATCTTGAGCTCAATGATGACTGATGGCATTATATAGACCACAATTGCCCCCTCTACTATTTTCAAGACAGACATCAAACTCTGTAATGAATCTATTGCTAGTGGTTACAAACATTGTTCCATACATTTAAAATGTAACTCTTTCATTGTATTCCGAAACACAAAAACCCCTCATTAGCGCACAGGATAAGGCCTAGTACAATATCTACACTCAATGATTTTGAATGCTTATGCTAACAAAGTCAAGTGGCTAGCACCTCTCAAAGATGCTCTTCTGCGGACTACCATAGGCTCATTCATGGGGGTGTGAGGTAATGTTTTCCCATCCTTACCTTGAACTATCCATTCTTGAGTACTTTTTAGTGGTCATTTACTCAGATCCCAGGGGTGCGAGCTCAAAAGCAATTTCCAAACTTTGAAGCTAAGCATTCAAAAAAGCATTACTGAACCTTTGAACCCAACCAGGAACCTGAGAACATGTTTTTTTCCCCAACAGCATTTGTATGGGTTTATAGCTTCAGGATTCACATTTATTAGAAGAATCAAAGGTTCTCTAAATAAAATACATTATTTGGATGAAATGATGCATCTATTTTGTTGGATTAAACTGATGAGCTAAACAGGTATTTTAATTTTGAGTCAATTCAATTCATATCATCCCTTACTGGAAGAACTGTAAAATGTTCAAAACATTCATAAATAACATTCCCATATTGCTGGTACTTACATGGGAAAGTCTATTAAGACCATGGTAGATCTTTCCCAGATGTCGGGAGACATTACTCTCTCCACAGCCACAATGGGTCCCACTGTTAGCTGTTCTCTTCAATGACAACCCATGATGTACACACAGCAGCAGTGAGGTGGTATAATCATAAGTCTAAATATGTCATATTTGGGATGTGATGAACAAGGGTTCCTTTGTGTGTGAAAGGAAACAGCCAACTCTGAGAATCCAACAGAGATCCCCCATGCTTTCACACACACATAATTCTGTATGGAGAAGAGACCTACATAAGACAGACCCAAACCCCGCTGGTTGAGGAAAATTCTGGGAAATACGTGTGCACGGGAAGACTTCCTCTCTGTTATGTCTGAGGGATTGGGGGGAGGGTTTAGGGTGGAGGGGGGTGAAAGAGCTGAGAGACATGAGTCCTATGTAGGTTTTGATCACCTTGGTTTAGCCAATTGTGTTACTTAAAATATGATATGCCATACATTTCCCTGCATCTTTGACAATCAACGGACCAACGGACACCAATTGAATTGCAGGAGAACCAATACTCTGGGTAAATTAATTAAGATGAGAGTGCCTCCATGTGGCAAAAACATGTCACATCTATTACATAATACAATTGCTATTTTGTGTCATATAAAAGGTAATGAAGATACACTTTATGTAGGTCTGAGGTTTTCCAGTGTCATCTAACCAAATAATATGAAGCTGAAGCAAAGATATTCACAATGTTCACCTGTTCAGATGCATTCTAGGAAGGGTATGGCTCAGTAGTAAAGCAACAGAATACAGATTCAGTTCAGCCCCTGTACTGTGTCATTTAGGATAAAAGTGTCTGCAAAAACATTTTTAAAAGTATTATTTCCAAAGAGAAGATATAGTTCAGAAATACATTTTATTTTTGTATTCAATGACAGCATTTAAAATAACCCTTCGGATGTAAGAACGGTGTATTTTGACGAGACTTGTGACACGGAAGCCTCTGATGAGCTACATACTTTGCTAACTGGAAAAACTGTATCATAAAGGGATCATCAATTGTGCTGTATTTTTCCAAATCATATTGATCAACTCAGGATAACAACATGATGCCAATTCCCGCATATTTATCTTCACAGAATAACTGTTTGAGGATGGAGTGAAATTTGACTGTAAAAGGTCTTGTCCATGCGACAGTACAGTACAAAATGTCACTTTATAATACAAAGAAATGTTAGAGAAACTAGGCTATTGTACATAAATCAATGATCAATAAAAATAATAATACTGAATGAACATAAAGCTTAGACAATGCATTTGCATGCAATGCAATGCATTTGCCATCACAACAGGACACATGCAAAACACACCAGTAAAATAAATGTAATATTTTTGAAACACAAAATGCTGAACTAATAATATATTTAAAGCCCAAATTATACTTAGATCGCAGACACTTTTGAAAAGGTCGCCGACAGAAATGACGTCACGGTCAACACTTTTAACCGTCGCTTGGAAGTGTCGCCTACCAGGAGAAATTTCTACTGGCGCTGATGTCGTCACATAGTGAACATTTTAAATTGTTAGGTTCTCAGATTGATCACCTAGGCTACAAAGCGTTAACAACAAGGCCGTAGCCATGGAGTCAACATTGGGGGGAAAGACATTTTTTTTTTAAATGTTAATTTCGGACAGCGTGCGTGGTTGCCTGTCATAGCGTAGCACATTCATATTTTCATATCAATATATTGGGGGGGACATTTTGACCAGATTTGAATATTGGATGTATTATGATTACGGCCTTGGTTAACAATGTAACCATGTCTATGAATGTAACGGTGAAATGATTCTGTTTACGTCACGCGAACCTTGAGCACAGGCGACTGTTTGCCGAAGTATAAATGCAGCAGCCTGAGCGACACTTTTTTTTTTTCATCTGCGACCATTTCAAAAGTGTCGGCGACATAAGTATAAATTAGGCTTAAGTCTTTATTACAAAAATAACTAGAAGGAATATGTAAACAGGTGACCATTCCTTTGTTGGACAGCTGGCCATATCACGCAATGGAATACTTTTCTCAGTTTTGTTAATAAACTGTAAAAGCCTGAAAGCCTACTTTTAGACATTAAATTAACCCAAACATAGTTCAAACCATCTCAACATATAGTCAAATATATATGATCAATCCGTCCGTCCGTCATCTGCCGCTTGTCCGGGGATCGGGTCGCGGGGGCAGCGACCTAAGCAGGGAGGCCCAGACTTCCCTCCCCCCGGCCACTTCCACCAGCTCTTCCTGGGGGACCCCAAGGCGTTCCCAGGCCAGCCGAGAGACATAGTCCCTCCAGCGTGTCCTGGGTCTTCCCCGGGGCCTCTTCCCAGTGGGACGTGCCCGGAACACCTCACCAGGGAGGCGTCCAGGAGGCATCCTAATCAGATGCCCGAGCCACCTCAGCTGGCTCCTCTCGACGCGGAGGAGCAGCGGTTCTACTCTGAGCCCCTCCCGGATGACCGAGCTTCTCACCCTATCTCTAAGGGAGAGCCCGGACACCCTGCGGAGAAAGCTCATTTCAGCCGCTTGTATTCACAATCTCGTTCTTTCGGTCACTACCCCTAGTTCGTGACCATAGGTGAGGGTAGGAACGTAGATCGACTGGTAAATAGAGAGCTTCGCCTTTCGACTCAGCTCCTTCTTCACCAGGACGGACCGATGCAGAGCCCGCATGACTGCGGACGCCGCACCGATCCGCCTGTCGACCTCGCTCCATTCTTCCTTCACTCGTGAACAAGACCCCGAGATACTTGAACTCCTCCGCTTGGTTCAGGATCTCCTCCCCGACCCGGAAATGGCACTCCACCCTTTTCCGGTCAATTACCATGGCCTCAGATTTGGAGGTGCTGATTCGCATCCCAGCCGCTTCACATTCGGTTGCGAACCGCTCCAGTGAGAGCTGAAGGTCACGGCCCGATGAAGCCAACAGGACCACATCATCCGCAAAAAGCAGCGACCCGATCCTGAGGTCACCAAACCGGACCCCCTCAACACCCTGGCTGCGCCTAGAAATTCTGTCCATATAGGTAATGAACAGAATCGGTGACATAGGGCAGCCCTGGCGGAGTCCAACCCTCACCGGAAACAAGTTCGACTAACTACCGGCAATGCGGACCAAACTCTGGCACCGGTCGTACAGGGACCGGACAGTCCCGATCAGGAAATCCGGTACCCCGTACTCTCGGAGCACCCCCCACATGAGCCCCCAAGGGACACGGTCGAACGCCTTTTCCAAATCCACAAAACATGTGTAGACTGGTTGGGCGAACTCCCATGTACCCTCCAGGACTCTAAAAGGGAGGGTATAAAGCTGGTCCACTGTTCCACGGCCAGGACAAAAACCACATTGTTCCCTCCTCTCCAGGACCCCTGAATAGACTTTCCCAGGGAGGCTGAGGAGTGTGATCCCCCTAAAGTTGGAGCACACCCTCCGGTCCCCCTTTTTAAAAAGGGGAACAACCACCTCGGTCTGCCAGTCCAGAGGCACTGTCCCCGATGTCCACGCGATGTTGCAGAGTCGTGTCAACCAAGACAGCCCTACAACATCCAGAGCCTTAAGGAACTCCGGGCGGACCTCATCCACCCCAGGGGCCCTGCCACCGCGGAGCTTTTCAACCACCTCGGCGACCTCAGCCCCAGAGATAGAAGGGCCCCCCCCGATGTCCCCAGACTCTGCCTCCACGTCGGAAAGCGTGTTGGTGGAATTAAGGAGGTCTTCGAAGTATTCCTTCCACCGATCCAGGACAACCACCGTCGAGGTCAGCAGCGCACCATCCCCACCGTATACAGTGTTGACGGAGCACTGCTTCCCCCTCCTGAGCCGCCGGATGGTGGTCCAGAACCTTTTTGAAGCCGTTCGGAAGTCATTCTCCATGGCCTTGCCGAACTCCTCCCATGCCCGGGTTTATGCCTCCGCGGCCGCCAAAGCCGCGTTCCGCTTGGCCTGCCGGTATACATCAGCTGCCTCTGGAGTCCTACCAGCCAATAAAGTCCGATTGGCCTCCTTCTTCAGCTTGACGGCATCCCTCACCTCCGGAGTCCACCACCGGGTCCGAGGGTTACCGCCGCGACATGCACCGACCGCCTTGCGGCCGCAGCTCCAGTCGGCCGCTTCAACAATGGAGGCCCGGAACATGGCCCATTCGGACTCAATGTCCCCGGCCCCCCCCGAGACATGATCGAAGCTCTCCCGGAGGTGGGAGTTGAAGCTCCTTCCGACAGAGGGTTCCGCCAGCCGTTCCCAGCAGACCCTCACATTACGTTTGGGCCTGCCAGGCCTGACCGGCGTCCTCCCCCACCATCGAAGCCAACTCACCACCAGGTGGTGATCAGTTGACAGCTCCGCCCCTCTCCTCACCCGAGTGTCCAAGACATGCGGCCCCAAGTCCGATGACACGACTACAAAGTCGATCATCGAACTGAGACCTCGGGTGTCCTGGTGCCAGGTGCACATATGGACACCCTTATGCTTGAACATGGTGTTCGTCATGGACAAGCCGAGTCTAGCACAGAAGTCCAACAACAAAACACCACTCGGGTTCAGATCGGGGGGGCCGTTCCTCCCAATCACGCCCCTCCAGGTCTCACTGTCATTGCCCACGTGAGCATTGAAGTCCCCCAGGAGGACGAGGGAATCCCCGGGAGGAGCGCTTTCCAGCACCCCCCCCCAGAGACTCCAAAAAGGGTGGGTACTCTGAGCTGCCGCTTGGTGCATAAGCACAAACAACAGTGAGGACCCATCCCCCCACCCGAAGGCGGAGGGAGGCTACCCTCTCGTCCACCGGGGTGAACCCCAATGTACAGGCGCCGAACCGAGGGGAAACCAGTATTCCCACCCCAGCTCGACGCCTCTCACCAAGGTTAACTCCAGAGTGGAAGAGAGTCCAGCCCCTCTCAAGGAGACTGGTTCCGGAGCCTATGCTGTGCGTCGAGGCGAGGCCGACTATATCTAGCCGGAAACTCTCTACCTCGCGCACCAGCTCAGGCTCCTTTCCCGCCAGCGAGGTGACGTTCCACGTCCCTAAAGCTAGCTTCTGCAGCCGAGGATCGGACCGCCAAGGCCCGCGCCTTCGGCCGCCGCCCGTCTCACACTGCACCCGACCCCCATGACCCCTCCTGCGGATGGTGAGCCCACTGGAAGAGGGTCCCACGTTGTCTCTTCGGGCTATGCCCGACCGGGCCCCATGGGAAAAGGCCCGGCCACCAGGCGCTATATGATCAATAAATAAATACAATCTACGAACTATACATTTAAGATTAATGATATAATTACATTCTCAGTATGCATCAAGTGGATTGAGTTGAATCACACATTTATCCACTACATAGGCTATTATAAATAACAAATAGATACTAAATAAATACTGGTCTACAATGTAAACCTATCTTTAATGATATGTATCTTTATTGAAACATCTCGTTCACAGAGAAGTTTTAATATTTGTTGAGGCTGGTTGGAAAACATGTTGGGGTAATTTGATGCATTGAGGCCAATAATTGCTTGTTTAGAATGACGTTAAGGCGATAACTATATAACCTGAAATTAAGTTATATTCCTAGTAACCTACATAGTTTTATTTATGAGCATATTTGTACATTAGTAGGCCTGTGTCACAGTTTCAAAGTAGATTACTGTCAGATCTGACAAAGCAAATTTCAAGTTTTTTACTTAGATCCATGAAATTGACAGTAAAGAACATACACAGCTGCAATAACTCATTTAACACAAGAAAAATTGTGCAGGCACTTATTGCAAAACTCTAGGTCACATTTTGATCTGCCATCGGTGAACAGCTTGAAGCTGTGATGAAAGCCAAAATAGAGAAATACAAATGGCCCTTTCCCATGAAAGTACTACAACTTTTCTCATGCACTAAAGCCCCTCCTGTCAGAAACGACTAACATTACCGTTAGTCTTGATGTCAACAATCTTAGCCTGGGCCCTGGGATTTACATTTCAACTGCTGGTGCTACTGTTTAGGTTGTTAGACAACCCTGAATGTGCACAAACTACAGTTTATCTTCCACAGATCCAACATGCAAGCTAATTCAGCAAAAAAGCTCAAGAAAGCACACATAAAAAAACTCAAATACTGCACTGCAGAATTCATGGAATTCAAGCAATGTCCACTACTACAAATATTTACCAATCATGAACACAGGACTTGAGATCAGAGGCACAATGATGTTTAGAAAATTCACAAGCTTTATAAAAAAAGTAAATATCTACTCTTGACGATACTGGGATAGTGAGCCAAGCTGCCCAATAGCCAAAACGCAAACTTATGGGCACTGACCGATATTGTTGGGACTCACATAAGTCTATGTGAGGTGCATAAAAACAACTGAAAGGTTCACTAGTTATCAAGCACCAAACATGTTAGCTACACACAAGCACCTAGCACCAGGATAATGAGATAATTACAGCTCTGTTTAATATTTAAAAAGGTAAAGTGCCAGTAGTTGATAAAGTAGCATAATTACCACAGCAAACAGTTATCCAACAAACTTGAGGAAAAACACCACACTTAGCTAGTTCACATTTCCTAAGAAACACACCATTAGTCATATTAAGATTAGTGTTCAGTGCTGTTTGTGGTGTTCTCTTATGACAATCCACACCTCAATAAAATACCTAGAATGGCAGGGCATAGCTAAAAAAGCTGAAAATCTTACACCACACTGATTGATAGTGACAGCTAAAATTCCAATTACAGCCCAGTAAGGTCTACAATAGCCTTAATGAATATGGTGTCATCACGGATGTACACGTTTTTGGAGTCCAGTTTGGAGAGTGGGCAGAAAAGTGGGCAGCCACTGGCAATGTTCATGTCACTGACTGGCCTCTGGAAGGAGGACGAGGAGATATCGGGCCTGAAGGCATCAATGATGTGTTCTCGGTTGTTCTGGTCCAGTAGCATAAGGGTTACCTTGACACAAAACCAGATCCGGTCATCAGAACATGTTGACCTCAATCTTATCTGAATAAACGTCCAGTTAGCTAATAAGGAGCCGTATAAACTTTTGATGAACAATAGAGAATTCCGAGCTGACTATGGTGTACTAGGTTAGCCTCACCTTCTGGTTGAAGGGCCACTTGAGGAGAGCATCACTGTGTCCCCTCATCACCACAAAGAACAGAGATAAGTGACTACTTCGGCCTGTCCCATCTCCATTCAGGTATATGCGCAGACACATCTTGTAGCCATACTTACTGGTGTAGAACGCTGAAACGTGTTTGTTTATCAACTTTATGACATGGTCATGAAGATCTAAATCCGGGGTCCCCAAACTTTTGTCTGCGAGGGCCAGATAATTTTCTTTTCTTTAATGTGGGGCCGGGTCGGAACAGAAAACTACTTGGGCCGGAGTAACTACCAGTATTATTGTGGAGATTTTATTATGATTTTAAATGTATTTATTAGTGCTGTCAAACGATTAAAATATTTAATCGCGATTAATTCCATTAGTGTCATAGTTAACTCACATTTTTGTCTATTCTAAATGTCCCTTGATTTATTTTTGTCCATTTTTTTTCCTTCATTTTAATGCTTTTATCAACATGGAAAAGTGGATCGGATTGCTTGGTGCAAAAGTTTTTTTTTATTGAAAATAACATTGCAATCGCCTGGCTTTGATGAGGGGGCGGAGAATTCGCATCAGCTGTGTGCTTTGCCATCAAGTGGTATTTCAGACTGGACGTGCTGCGATGATAGCTCAGTTCACAACGACAAAACACACAGATCACTTTGCTATTGTCAATGGGACCATTTGGCAACTTTTTAATAGTAAACTTTGCATTCAGAATCTTATTGGCATCCATTTCGGCGTCTCGCGCTCGCCATCTACTCAAAGCGTAAAGTTAGCCAATACTCTTTAGCCGGCTCGCAAGCCCAAACAAGTGTGTGCGGCGTGCCTGTTGTTTTGTTTCCGGTGTAGCTAGATCCAGTGTGGTGTTGTCGTTTTTCTAACGTCAGTAGAAAAATGTGAAAAAGACTACAACAATTGCTGGGCCAAAAAGAACGTTAATCGCGCAATAAATTGACGTCGTTAAAATGGGTGTGCGTTAACACCGTTAATAACGCGTTAAACTGACAGCACTAGTATTTATTATGCTAGATTAGTTTATTACTATGTTATGCACCGTACATTTGTACATATCACAGCCTATTAAAAGAGCATTATTAATATTGTAAATAACTTTTTCATATTCATTGCTATTGAAATCAAAACATCTGCTTAATAAAATATATATATCTATTTTTTTAAGACTGGCATTGTTCAGAGGGCCGGTCCAAATGCGTTGGCGGGCCGTATCCGGCACGCGGGCGGTAGTTTGGGGACCCCTGATCTAAAGCATAACAAGGAACATAATCATGACGGGGGTGTCTGTGTTACCTGGAGAGAACATTGCCGGGGCCCGTCCAGCCACAGCATCTTGTCTCTTCTTAGTGAAGTCAGAGATCTTCCAGACAAAGATACCATCAAAAGTGGCTGCAGACATCTCCCTTATCTTCCCCTCCATCTCCACGATGGACAGGTCCCTCAAGCCTACCGTTCTCTCCAGCTGACACACCTGAAACAGACGTTGTTTGCTGTAACACAACTGAAAACAGTTTCCCATAGTATATTTAGTGTATGTTGGTGAACGTGTAGCTAAAATGATTTCATATCACTGATGATGAGTGATCACCTTGTTGTTGAGGATCTCGATCATGTCCTGGTCCAAGCGATGTTGACGATTGTAGGCCTCCATGTTGGTGCAGGAGCGCTCCATCTCTCGGTCGAGGACGCACACAATGTTCTCAAAGGTGCCCACTTTCAGCTCCAACTCCTGACACCTCTGGCTGAGCTCTGCCACCTTGGTCTTCTCACTGTGGAGCTGTAACTCCAGTGCTGCACCCACAGCGCTAGGCAGCGGAGTAAATGAGGTGCCCAGGGCAGGGGCGCAGGCTCCCTGCACAGGGTTGCCCCCACTCAGCTCACCCAGCTTGGACTCAAGTTCCCTTAGAGACTCGTGCAGCTCATGCAGCTTGTGACTGGCCACCTCTAGGGTCTGAGGCTGCAAGCTCTCCAGGCTAACCTTGATGCCCATGATGAAGTGCAAGAGCATGTTCAAGTGTTCGTAAGAACATGCACGTTCGTGGTCGTGGATCTTCTCCTTTTCCACCTTGGGAAAAGGACAAACAACATTTCGTTTTTAAACTAAATGTTAAAAAACATTAAACATTTGGTTACATTATTCAATGTCACTGTGTAGTAATGTGGATGGCATCTACAGCATGGTTAATGATAATAATAATGATGATTTTAAAAAGTAACTTACAGACATATCGCAGCCAACAACATGAAATCTGCAAGGTGCTCTGAATTTACTGCAGAACTTAATATGGTCCATGTACTACAAGAAAATTAAACGATGACTAGTGAACAAGCAACAAATGCTAACAGTTATATGTCAATCCTGTATAATGAATGTTTCAGTCAAGATCATTGTATCATTGCATGCTTGCCTTTTCTCTGGGTATCTTTTTCTTTGCGCAGCCTTCACAAATCATGGGGTACTTTGGACACATTTCATCATGAGCCTAGAAAACACATCTAAATCAGTCTATATGATATGACAAAATCCACTTCATACAAAATATAAAACAATGCGCCGTAGCTTCCTTTTACCTTTATGTTTTTGAAATGAAAAGGTTCCTTGCAGTACTTGCAGTTGAGAGTCCTCTCTGGACATTCGCGGTCATTGTGGCGCTCCAGTTCATTAGACCTCATGAGCTCTTTACATGAGTGACAGAGGATGATCATGAAGTCACACTTGCCCTCATGGTTCAGCTACAGAAGATACAATCACACACATTGTTCATGAGCCATAGTATGGAGGACCAAACCTGCCATATTGAGAAATGAATGAATTAATAAATGTTGACATCAATGCATAAATAAAAAGAATACATGCATCAATTAAAACCTAAGTAATGAAATGTATTGATTTATGAGTTAGTAAATATTAAACAATTATAGATAAATACCCTTTACAACCAATATTTATATATTCATTCATTTATTTCTGTATTTATTCATCCCAATATGTTAATGACATGTGCGGGGAGTCAGATGGCTGAGCGGTGAGGGATTCGGGCAAGTAATCAGAGGGTTGCCGGATCGATTTCTTGCCTGCCACATGATGTTGTGTCCTTGGGCAAGGCACTTCACCCTACTTGCCTCGGGGGGAATCCCCCTGTACTTACTGTAAGTCGCTCTGGATAAGAGCGTCTGCTAAATGTAAATGTGCCAATCAAATAGGCGGTATTTGACACACCATCATTTTTTACATGTTGTATTCTATTATGTTAGCGTTATATCCAAGAAAAGAAACATATTGCTGTCATGGACGGAATAAAGAGAACAACTGCCTGAGTCTCCAAGAGACTGCAGACCTCTCTCCTCTCCTCTCATGCAGGTGTTATCGTCCATGCTGGTCAGAGGATGTATTGTATTTATATTAATAACTTAAATTGAACTTCGGTTTTAGCATAAATCAATAGTGTTTAACATCATTAGAATTGCATCATTATGTAAGGAGAACATTATCAAAAAATATTGTATTTTTAAATGATCAAAGTAGTTGTGCCAGACCCACATTTATGCCATAATAAAGAAGAAAAAAGAGAGATCATTTTTCTGTTTCATTTTGCGGACATTTAGATTAGGTAATTCCTCAATATTAGGGATGCACAATATTGAATTTGAGCCGATATTCGATATGCCGATATTTACAAGCTCATTTTGGCCGATTGCCGATGCCGATACCGATATATACACCTCTGCTTTTTAATTATTGAAAAGTCTCTCCTGTACTACAATTAATCTGTTATTATGATGGTGTAGTTGCTGTAGATACGGGACATTAAAAACTTGATTTGTATAATTTTCGAAATAGACATTCACTCATGAAAACTATTTTAAATATGGCAGATTTATTTATATTTTCACGTCACAATTTTCATACTTGAACTTGGACAACTACAGTTTCCTTAAAACTGTGTTGTTGACAATGACACATTCTTGACACATATGCACAGAAATGCAGCTGTAACTGTAAACTTAAAACGTATCGCATCAGTGACACTCTACAAACTCCGCAAATAGCCATTTTGTCATCATCCTTTGATACTGTGAAGTCCTGCCACACAGCCGACATGTTGAATCATGTTGTTGGTGCTCATAGTAACTTCTAAAACTGATTGTTCTAATCCTTGATTCTGATCATGGCTATATCGCGTTCCATGCCGTTGTAAAATCCAGCATAACCTTTCAAGTTGTCCTCATAACATAACATTCCATATTACTGCGCATCGAATATTTCAAATTAAAAAAGACGTTACAAAGTTAAACGGTAGACAGCAACCTAGTTGTAAAGAGAATGGCAACATTTGTTGTGAATTTTGATTTGCTGGGTGGGCTGACGTTTGACGAGTGGTGGGAGACTATTAACAGAATGGAGGAGAAAGAGTTTAAAAAGACCAGGCATGCAGAGAAGACAGAGGCTGAAACCGAAGCGTTAGCAAAGGCAAGGAATGAAGCCGGCACTATAAAGACGATATGGGCCGTCCACTGTTTTCAATCTGTTACGTGGCAAAGATTTATGTAGGAATTATACTTTGTAGTGGCGGAAGAATGACGGTTTATTATTAAATTATTTTGTTCCTTAAATTTGATTGTCTTTATTTATGAAACCATATCAAATATTTGTTGTAACAGTTTTAGAAAAGCAAAAAGGCCCACAAGTCCGTGTTTTGCGCTGATTTTAGAACAGGTAAGGGGAGTTGTTAGGCACAACGTGCAGGCTTATTGCTTAATTAAACATTTGCTTCGCGTGCGCATAATTTGCGCGTCACCTTATCGGCCAGGTACATAGGCAGAGAGTTTCAGATCTGCAGATGCCGATAATTAAGTTTTGAAGCTTTTATCTGCCGTTACCGATGACGTGCAGATATTATCGTGCATCCCTACTCAATATCCCCAGGAATAGCTATTTGACCATATTCCAGAAAAATCAACCACCAATTAATTCAAACTCCAGAAGTGTATCACTCATGTTTGAATCCCATTGCTTAACGGAATTGACCTATCGCGAAAGCCACGCCCCAAAACGGCTTTGACCAATCCTACTTTAGCTACCGGTCACTACTTGGAAGGTCGTTAAGGCGCAAAATGCCATACAACATACAAATCCGATAGCAAGTAGGCTACCCCAGAGCCAGATGTTCAAAAAATTTAATCTAGATTGAATTATCTGGATTTTTAAATCCCATTTTTATCTATCCAGGATAAGGTAATCCATTTTACAAAAAAAACTTTTCAAGATTATCAAATTCGGATTCCCAGTGTTGTAAATGGGACAACATATAACAATGTAGGCCATTGTAATAGGCTAGCCAAGTAAAGAACAAGTTCAATAGCCAGCATTGGGTAACTTTTAAGTGTTTTAATTTGAAGAGACAGAAAAAGGTCAAATAAAACAATCCAAACAGTCAGAGCCATCATTTGACCCATAAACATTTACATTTATTCATTTAGCAGACGCTTTTATCCAAAGCAACTTCCAAGAGAGAGCTTTAAAAAGTACATAGGTCACAGATAATAACAACAAGATAGCCCCACAGATAATAACAACAAGATAGCCCCAAAGCATTGCGGGTAGCCAAAACAAGAAGCACACATTGTGAACAACCAAAAAATAAGTGCCAAAGGGAAGAACCATAAGAGCATGTAGTTAAGCAAGTTACAGTTAAACGACATGAATCTCTAAGTGCAAGTGTACCTGTAGAAAAAGCAAGCAACAGTAAAAATAAAAATAAGATTAACTAAAATAGAATATTTCGCAGCGATTACAACTGTTTAAAATATAGCTGCAAGCAGCGATGCGGGTTCCTCCGCAAAATGGCTAAATATTATAAACATGTGCACTGTAGAAGAGCGAGACTTGGACAACAAGAGAGCAAAACGACTTCATGTTTGGCCAACAACAATAGGCTGAACAGGGATTTGAACTCATGAGCATAAGGTTACAAGTCAGTGTCTCTAGCCTCTCTGCTACACACCAACCACTGAGATTTTATGATAAGGGCTATAATAAGTGCTCATTATTAACTTTCCATAGGATATTGAAACTCTTCTTGAGTTGATCTCTTTCCAGACTCTCAGTCAATGCATAACTAACAATAGTCATGTAGGCAACTGGGAATTGCCTGTGACAGTACAGCACCCGACTCTCTGGTCAGATTAAACTACACAACATGCACAGGTCAGGGTGACCAACACGATTATGTTAACTAACCAACAATAATATTACAAACATCTAAATGAACGAACACAACAACTGAAATCCCTGGCATGGCTTTTGTAACCAATCTTTTTTCCACAAGTTTTTGCGTTTTTTGACATGTCGCACTGCATGCTGGGTACCCAAGGGTGCTGACGCTGATTATCTAGCTGTGCTCCGACTGCGTGATATGAGTATTAGTTTTTGGTCAGCTTTGGGACAAAGGTTAAGAAACAGTTGACATTTCAAGGTGACATTGCATGAAATTGCGCATGGTACTTCAGAACGATGTCATCCTGTTTAACTAAACAAACATTCAAATTTAAGACAGACTCAAAGTGTGGCTGGATTTGAACCTACGACCTTATACTTTGCAGGTTGCCATTCCAGTTTGTTGAGCTATTCTCAGGGTTGAATATTGTCATGTTCAGTTACTGTACAAAAAAGTAAGCTGTTTCTCCTGTGGTAAGCATTGTTAGATTCAGCCAAGGTTGAAACAGCTCTAATTCAATCATATTTTGACATACCAAGGTGAAATTGTTTATGGTACAGTGTTTCCCTTAGGATTTTTTTTAGCAGTGGGGGCAGGTCAGGTCTTAAATTAGCATACTTAAAGACACCTTACAGTATGTTCTAAATGGCATAAATGCTGCCAATTAATAATTGACGTAACAACTTATTGTAAATGCCGTGGCCTAGCCTATAGATTAAGGTAGGCCACTCGGAAGCATGTACACTGTCTGCTTCATTTGATCTTGATAGGCTAAGCATTCTGTAGCAAATAATAAAAATATACCCACTATTTATTCATTAAAACTAAGCTACTTAAGCATAATAATGCACCTAAAATACGAAACGTGAGCAAGGGCAGCAATCGCTATCGAATCAACAGACGTGCAATTTCGCTAGCAGGGGAAGAATACAAACAACGAAAATCACCAGTTACCTTAATTTACATTTGAAAGAACTATAGACTAATACAATAACAGGCTTAAATGAACTGACAACATAAGTTATACGATTTACAGTTCTCAAGTACGCACACGTGCAATCTCAACTGTGCTGTGAAGCGCGTGTATGTGATATTCTCTGACATGCGCTCTAACAATCACGGCTGATAGACGGCCTAACATTTGGTACAGCCCTATTTCTGATACCGTGGCGGCAAAGGTTTAACCGTGGCAGGCCGCCACGGAAAAATCAACATAGGGGAAACACTGATATATATATACATACACATATACATATACACGTCTATATATATATATATATATATATATATATATATACATATATTAGGGCTGTCAAGCAATTAAAATATTTAATTGCGATTAATCGCATTATTTCACATGATTAAACCATTTAATCTGTTCAAATGTTACCCCAATAAATGATTTTAAAAATCAAAACATTAAAAGGGTGTACTTAAAAACTTCAAATAGGCCGGATGGATGATCATGTCCATATAAGAAGTTCAAATGGAACACAACTTAAATTGTGAGGGAGTTTTATTCACTCACAGACTATACTGCTGTAGCTATAATAAACATATACAAAATGTGATTTCTGGAAAATAAAATACATTTAAGACATGTTGTCTCATAGCCTACTACGATATCCTGCTCCATAATATTCAAATCTCACTCAAACATACTTCAGATACTTAAGCAACCACAGATTGACCTTATTATTGAACAAGACCGTTCCTATTTTTTTGAACTCAGTCAGGTGCTCGCTTCTTTTGCAAGTGTTGTCTGCCATTTGTTACAGGAACGAACGCTGCTGCTGCTACTGCTACAGTGCTAACGCTGCTGCTGCTAGCTGTGTGCTTTGCTTGCATCTATAGTTTAGGCTGGAAGTATTCTGGTGATAACTAAACTCAGCCTGACAATCAGTACACACAGCCTTAGCTTTGTCAACCGAGCCGTCTCGCAGCTTATTGAAATGGTACTTCCCATCTAAAAGCCATTTCTCCATCATTCAGCTACCGTCGGTAGTCAAAGTCATGTGACGACAGGCGATTCCCAGGGTCAAAAAGAAACCTGCGTTAAAGGCCAAAAAAAAATGTGTTGCGTTAAAGTGAGATCGCGTTAACGCGTTATTAACGCGATTAAAATATTTAAGCGCGATTAATCGCATTATTTCACATGATTAATCGCAAACTATTTAATTTGTTAAAATGTTACCCCAAATCCCAGGGTCAAAAATGCACTGTTATTAACGCGTTAACTTTGACAGCCCTAATATAGATACATAGATAGATAGCTATATAGATACATATATATAGAGAGAGAGATATATATCTATGTATATTAGTAGCGAACCGTGACTCTTAAACCTTGGACCTCTGACCCCAACTAGTCGTTGGAAAAAAACCTGATACAGCGCGTACACAGCATTAGGCCTACTTGAAATTGTGTTGGTCATTACGCACTATTTGAGCCAGTCCTTGCGGCACTATTTACGGTAATTGTGCATGACATTGTGTTGGTACATTTAGCCTACAGATTGACTGGTCATTCTGCACAACACCATAACATAGGCTAGGCTAGGGCTACAAAACAGTGGCAGTGGCGGCCGGATTGAAATCAGTACGTTCGCTAGTTTATTGGCTTGTGATCGAGTTCCCCACAGCGGGAAAGTGGGGAACAACATAAAGTTAGCGATAACAAAGCCCACCCATATAGAGGGAAGATATGATTGGTCAATTTTACTGTCAATGGAAATTAGTCTTTCATTGAATTACTATTAATCGGCCCTCTGTAAATTCATAGCTGGACCACCAATCACAGTGCTGCATAGCATTTTCCTCCCTACAAGGAGGCAGCAAAATTCTGATTTTTTTCATTTAACTCTTCACATTCTAACACAACTGAATAGGCAGGATTGAAGGGGTTTATAACGAATTGATAAAATACACTTTGAATAAATTACTTTTAAAATATATATTTTTTGAATATATATATACAGACAGTTCCCCACTTATTAGCAACAATGGCCATAATATGCCCTCGTACACGCTATCTAAGAAAAAAGTTAGAGTAGTTATAGTTACATTGTAGCAAGCGGGATTAAAAGACACAACAACGTACCTCATATTCTTTAATGTTGCCTGTCCAAGTGCATCCCTCGTTTGGACAAACAGCTGACAGGGCCTCTACTTCTCTGCGAGCTGCATTATCTGGAAAAGCCTAAAGAACCATGAAGAAGACTATGTAGCCAGATATTTTTAGTGACTGTAAAATAAGGAGTTGAATCAATCAGTTTCTCTCTGATCAGTCCCCAATTCAGCTACTTACACCGCCTTGCTTGAGTATGGATGTTGTATCCTCAAACAAGTCTTCCTTTAAGCAAGAATTGCATTCCTGTGGTCCAGAACTAGAAATATACCGTTAACATGCTTAGTATCATACCTGTGCCTGGTATTACACCTGCCTCACTCTCAGCTGTCACCAATTGTGCTAGCAACTAGGCCTATGTCAACATATATTTAGCCAAGTATAGCTAGTTGTATTATTAGGCCTAAAAACTGTCTTTATTCATAAAAAAAAAAAAACTTATTATGAATGTTATCCTACTCGGCTATGAAGGATTTTATGTGTTGAGTGAACAGGTCCAGGTGTAACGAAATATTGTTAGTCACAAACTAAGCTAGTCAAATGAGATTCGGCTTAAAGCAGAACTGAATACAAATTATAAACTAATGTCAAAAGATACGCAGCGAATCCAAATGCACCCATCACCATGCCAAGCTAGAGTGGTTTACTCACCTCACAATTTTATGGAAACAATATAAACAATAGCGATGACCGCATTGGGCTTGCAAAGGCCTTCTCAATATTTTAAGACAGGAATTACACAAATGCTTATCTTCGAGATTGTTTGCCAATATTTTTGGGGGGAACCCTGGTTTGTTGCCTTCCAACGAAGATGGTGGAGATGTCTCCTGTGCAGCCATTATTCAAGCAACAGAGCAAGCGAATTCCCCGAACATGCACGAATAACGGGGCGTTCTGTTGGGGTACAGTAGCCTAGTCTATATTCAACACAGATAACGTTGAGTAGAGCTAAAACAAAAAACAACAACCACAGCTTACATACAGTGGCATGGTGAGCTTAATGTTATTTTATTTTTGTAATGTTTTCAATCAACAAAATACAATATTCCAATCGCCGGACCATAACTCCTGTGCTACATTCGTACAACGACAGTAGGCTACGTATATCAATCAAACGTCTGTCCAACAGAGGACGTCGAGAGAGAGAGCGAGAGAGAAAGAGAGAGCGAGAGAGAAAGAGAGAGCGAGAGAGAAAGAGAGAGCGAGAGAGAAAGAGAGAGCGAGAGAGAGAGAGAGCGAGAGAGAGAGAGAGCGAGAGAGCGAGAGAGCGAGAGAGAGAGCGAGAGAGCGCGAGAGAGAGCGAGAGAGAGAGAGCGAGAGAGAGAGAGCGAGAGAGAGAGAGCGAGAGAGAGAGAGAGCGAGAGAGAGAGAGAGAGAGAGATGCATCAGATTCAGGAAGCAAGAGGTTTCAAGCGTAGGAATGTTACTGTGTGAAGATGAAGAGGTGGTTTTACAATGATTAAAAGACATGGATCTTAGAAATATGTCAAGTGAGTATGTTTGTTTTACAGTGTAATATACTGTAAACATAGTATTTTAAGTGAAATAGCTTGAGTAGATAAACGTTGGCTATGACTGATGTTGCTGAACCTAGTAGCTAAAACTAGTTAGCCAGCTTTTTCTAACATTAGCTAGCCTATCAAGCTAGTAGCTAACTAACTATATTCTAGCTCCGTGGCTTGCTGGTTGCCTTATTTAAGGCGACCTTCAACGCTGTGGATTGTTGTTCGTTCGCACTAGCCAATAAAGTAAGCTAGTCGGTACTGGACTCTGACTATTTTAGCCAGATAGCTGTTTCTTCCTCAGCTAGCTAACTGTGTGATGTAGCATCACTGGGAAAGCCACGCTAGCTGTAGCATACTTTCCTACTTACTTATAATGGTCAGCTGGTCAAACGTAGACGTCAACTGATCATTTTACTGGTTATTGATTATTCACCTAGACCACTTAGGCCTACATCTTGGCCAAATAATCTTGACAGTTATTCACGATTACTTGAGGAAGTATGACAGTTGATTTAAATGTTCCACTGTAGATTAACTAGATTATCATGATTTATATCTAGGAATATGCATTATATAGTTTTTTGTGCAATGTCCAAATGCATTAGTAATGTCATATTAAGTTATGTTTCTCTACAGATAAAAGACATCATGATTGAAAGTATCACTAAGGATGCTGTTGGATTGGTCTGCTCGTGAGAGAATGTCAGTTGAGCACTTTTTCATTCTCCAAGAAATGTTTTATGTCAGTAAACACACAAAATATTCCTGGAAATGCATCTATATGATGCAATATAGTGCGCATCACTGTGCATCGTTGTAGAAAATTCTGAAAATTATAACTGACTGCTTTTAGTCAACAGTCATCAGACTTGGACTTTAATTCGTAGTTTTGACACTTTTCCCCTCAAAGGGTAGTTTTATTGACGATTTGTCAAGATGTTTTCAGCTCTGAAGAAGCTAGTTGGTTCTGAACCAGGACAGCTGAAAGACAAGAACATTCCCCCTGGCCTGCAGTCCATGAACCAGAGTTTACAGAGACGCTTTGCAAAAGGGGTTCAGTATAATAGTAAGTGTATATGCTCATTGGATATTTGTTTTGAATCCTACTCATAGAAACAAGGAATGAGATATAAAATTGATTATTTAATACAATTCACATCTAACTGAATCAATTTGATTATGACATACAAAGTGGATGCATTTTGTAACCCACTTATCCATCTTGCACCCACCCAGTGAAAATAGTTATCAGAGGAGATCGAAATACTGGCAAAAGTACTTTATGGCATCGATTGCAGGGAAAGAAGTTCTTGGAGGACTACATACCAACTCAGGAAATCCAAGCCACCAGTATTCACTGGAACTACAAAAGTAAGCTTATTTTGTTATATCGTTTCAAAATATGAATTGGTTGAGGCTACATCAACTTCAGAATTGTTTACTTACAAGCTAACCAAGTTTGTCTCAAGTATACATTTCGACAACACTTTGCTTCTGTTTTTATTTACTTTAGTGAGCCCCTATCAAGGTAACTTTTCAGATTTCCACAAGCATTGAGATGTAGTTAAGTGCCCTGTTGTTGATAGTTGTAGAAATATCCATATCCCCTTAATAGCAACATTAGTCTTGTTTCAGTTAGATCTTTAAATGTATTAATTAAATGTGTGGCAACAAACAGTGGCAACATTTGCCTTCTGTTTTTTGTCTTGTATCAAATCATCCCAATGCCTTTGGGATCAACGTGAAATATTTCAGTTTGAGCTAGAGTGAAAATTCTGTCAGAGTATAACAGTACTTCTGTCCCTCCCAGCTACTGATGATGTGGTCAAGGTGGAGGTTTGGGACGTGGTGGATAAAGGTGAGTGTGGTGACTCACTTTCTTCAGCTGAATGGATGTGACTAGCTGTTTGTCTTACTGTATTTTTTGAGTCCCAATGGGTCCCATTTTTCTTTTTTTGTTGTAGTTATTTTTTTTCTACAGTTTTCATTTTCTTGCATGTTACAAAAAGAAGCAACTCAATATAATAAATAACAAGTTTAGGATCACTAAATACTCATAATTTGTTCTTATTTAACTAAGCTTCAAGTTTAGTTGTGTTCATGTGTGAGGTGATTTGCATCACAGTGCAGCTGGTTTTCCCCTGGGCTACTCATGGTAGCGTGGTGGTACTAGCTGTAATGTTTTGTATGTAGGCTGTGTTTGTCTGTACAAAGTATGACCCCATCCCCCCACCCTTAAATAAAATGTTTCACAAGTAGTTTTGTCAACTTTCAAGCATCCATCTGTGTTCGGCGTACATTTTTGTCACATGTTAGTTTTAGCCTACATTCACAAACTAAATAGAATGAACAGGCTCTGGCATTGTATTTTGCACAGGAAAAAAAAATCTCAGTTTGACCTGGTAAACCATGAATAGGCTACATCTTTCAGGCAGTTTTCGGAAGATGTCATTTGCACCAACAACTTAACACATAACTTGAGCCATAAACGGGCCAGGTACAGTGCAATGTAGTCGGTGCTAAAATACTGGGTGATAAAACACACTTATGTAGGATTAAGTGCGATAATCTTTACAAATTTTATTGCGGCCGGTGTTCAACGCTTCTAATGATTAACACAAAACGACCAAACCTCTGAAGGCATGAAAAGGTCAAAAATATTTGAAGCCTATTATTTGGGCTAGAGCTTTCCAGGTTTAACAAAATTCAGATGCGCGTATCTTCTTCAACTATTTTCAAATTTCAGTGTATGACACATCATTTGAAAGTTTACAATCTGCACTTTCACAATCTGTAAAAACTGAGAAAAGACCTCGCTGACAACGTTCCCTTTTGACTGGACTGTGTCACAATTTCTTTTCTCAGACCAACATCACCTTTCCAAGAATACACGCCATGAGATATTTAGAGATTTATGTTATATATAGAGATTTATCCTTGTCTCATTTTTGTTTGGTCTGGCTTGTTCTCACTGTTAATGTTGTTTCTTGCTCCTCTCTTGCACTTGCTTCAGGCCAAAAATATCCTCTTCCTGAAGGTGTAGGTGAGCGTCACTGTAGACTGTAGAGATCAGACTTGTGTGCAGTGGGTTTACCCCAAATGTGGTTTTGTATTTGAATGCAAACATACCTAATGCTGGGTGGGTACACGCCACAAGATAATTGGGTTGATTTTGGGAATGTCCCAATTATCTACAGATTATTTTATCAAATTTTCCCTTAGTGTAAGGTGTGTTAAGAGTGACCGAACTTGCTTGGAAGAACGTCGGAGATCGCGAATCGTAAATATTCAATATTTACGATCTGAAATCCTGATGTATGGGGGGAACCCCGAGGACAAACACCACACACTATAGGAGCAAAATAGTTAAATCTAGGATTTTTTTGTCCTCATGTTTGTGGTCTCTCACATTTAAAAAATATTTTAGTGTGTACCCAGCATTAGATTGGCTGGCATAGATTGCTTTTTGTCCAAAAAAATAAATAAAGGTAAATAAATACAGTATGCTTGTCAAAAAGTGCCTGACTGGATATCAACAGGGACGATAAAATAATATAAATAAGAAAACCTTTCTGTATAATAAATAGTGTATGGTATGTTACCCACAACATTGTGTTGTTGCTGCTGTGTTTGAAATATCCCTTATTATGCCCTGTTTTGGATTTCTTTCATTATTCACTTTTTGACGTTTCAAAACAGGTCAGTGTTTTAAATGCTATAATGCTTTGGCAATGCAAATCAAATTAAAATGCACTTTAATTTATATTTGTGTTACAGGAAAGGGTAAAAAACTTGGAGAGAATTTAAAACTGGAGAATGAGCCCCAACAGGTATCAACATTGTGTAGAGGAGACATTACAATGCATCTAGCAATGCATTGTTCTTACTATTTAAATTAAATATGTCCTGTCTCCAAACATTCAGATGATTTCTATTTGACAGTTTTCACAACTGTTGTTCCTCTTGCAGTCTGATGAGGTGGCCTTGGACGCAGAGTTCCTTGATGTTTACAAGAACTGCAACGGAGTCATCATGATGTTTGACATCACTAAACAATGGTAGGAGTGATCCCACACTGTTTTGGGCCTTTGTTTGTGGTCTGTAGTATAGTTTAGCTCCCTTGCACTGATCAGTGACCACTAAGGGTGCTCCAATCGATCAGCCGCCGATCAGTGTTCGCCAATAGAGGTTTAAAATCTATTTGCAAGAAACTTTTTCTACAATCAGCTAAAATGGCTTCCTTAGCAGTATGGCCGTTTCAGGTGTCGGAAAAGGACAAAAAAGTAGCTGTATGCAACGTGCGTGTCAAGGAAATACCACGAGGTGGACAGCACCAAAAACTGATCGGAGCAAGTTATTCCACGGGGCAGACAGCCGCTTGTTTGTTGAGGATATTAAAAGCCACTTTCCCAGCTCTGGTACAAACAGCACGAGCATACACCTCTGCACAGCAGGGAATATTGTAGACGACAATAGGAACACGCTATCAAAAATGCAGAGATGCTTATATATATTAAGAAAAACCTGCCAATGATGCTTAAGAATTAAGCTTTTTTTTCTCTCTACAAGTGGATATTATCCATATAGATAGGTAAAGACATAAAGTAAAGTATTTTTTTTTCTTGATGTGCACTTTATTCCTTTATCTCTGAAATGCAGAGAAAATTTAAGGCGTTAACTGATTTGGAGTTCAAACCCGATTCCAAAAAAGTTGGGACACTGTACAAATTGTGAATAAAAAAGGAATGCAATAATTTACAAATCTCATAAACTTATATTTTATTCACAATAGAATATATATAACATATCAAATGTTGACAGTGTGACATTTTGAAATGTCATGCCAAATATTGGCTCATTTTGGATTTCATGAGAGCTACACATTCCAAAAAAGTTGGGACAGGCCAATAAGAGGCCAGAAAAGTTAAATGTACATATAATGAACAGCTGGAGGACCAATTTACAACTTATTAGGTCTATTGGCAACATGATTGGGTATAAAAAGAGCCTCTCAGAGTGTCAATTTCTCTCAGAAGTCAAGATGGGCAAAGGATCACCAATTCCCCCAATGCTGCGGCGAAAAATAGTAGAGCAATATCAAAAAGGAGTTTCTCAGAGAAAAATTGCAATGAGTTTGAAGTTATCATCTAGAGTGTGTAATATCATCTAAAGATTCAGAGACTCTGGAACAGTCTCTGTGCGTAAGGGTCAAGGCCGGAAAACCATACTGGATGCCCGTGATCTTCGGGCCCTTAGATGGCACTGCATCACATACAGGAATGCTACTGTAATGGAAATCACAACATGGGCTCAGGAATACTTCCAGAAAACATTGTCGGTGAACACAATCCACCGTGCCATTCGCTGTTACCGGCTAAAACTATAGGTCAAAAAAGAAGCCATATCTAAACATGATCCAGAAGCGCCGGCGTTTTGTCTGGGCCAAGGCTCATTAAAATAGACTGTGGCAAAGTGGAAAACTGTTCTGTAGTCAGACAAATCAAAATTTGAAGTTATTTTTGGAAAACTGGGACGCCATGTCATCTGGACTAAAGAGGACAAGGACAACCCAGGTTGTTATCAGTGCTCAGTTCAGAAGCCTGCATCTCTGATGGTATAAGGTTGCATGAGCGTGTGGCATGGGCAGCTTACACATCTGGAAAGGCGCCATCAATCAGCTGAAAGGTATATCCAAGTTCTAGAACAACATATGCTCCCATCCAGACGTCGTCTCTTTCAGGGAAGACCTTGCATTTTCCAACAGGACATTTGGCGCATCATAAAGAGGAAGATGCAACAAAGAAGACCTAAGACAGTTGAGCAACTAGAAGCCTGAATTAGACAAGAATGGGACAACATTCCTATTCCTAAACGTTTGCAGACTGTTATCAAAAGAAGAGGGGATGCCACACAGTGGTAAACACGGCCTTGTCCCAGCTTTTGTGAGATGTGTTGATGCCATGAAATGTAAAATCAACTTAATTTTCCCTTAAAATGATACATTTCTCAGTTGAAACATTTGATATTTACATTTAGTCATTTAGCAGACGCTCTTATCCAGAGCGACTTACAGTAAGTACAGGGAAATTACCCCAAACGCAAGTAGGGTGAAGTGCCTTGCCCAAGGACACAACGTCATGTGTCACGGCGGGGAATCGATCCGGCAAACTTCTGATTACTAGCCCGACTCCCTCACCGCTCAGCCATCTGACTCCTTGTCTCCTCCTGATATGTCATCTATGTAGTATTCTGAATAAAATATTGAAATTTGAAACTTCCATATTATTGCATTCTGTTTTTATTCACAATTTGTACAGTGTCCCAACTTTTTGGGAATCGGGTTTGTACTTTCATTCTTACAGGAAAGATAATTAATATATTTGTTAAAGGAGACATGAAATGCTGTTTTTGGATGCTTTTATATAGGCCTTTGTGGTCCCCTTATACTGTATCTGAAGTTTTTTTCCCGAAATTCAGCCATGGTGCAGAATTATAGCCACTACGAGTAATCCCACAATGAGCTTTCCTCAGAACGCGCTGTTTTGGTGTCTGTAGCTTTAAATGCTAATGAGGAGGAGAGGGGCGGCAACATGCGCTAATGTTTACAACGGATGTATCGCAATGGCTCGTAGCCCCCGTTACTGTAAGATGCCTCGAATTTAGCCATTCTCATCTGATCACCCTGGTTTGCAGAGGTGCACACTCAAAGTCATTTCAATGAAGAGAAAGGCGGATATCGCGCGCCATAACACCAACAGCAGAACGGTTATCCAAATAACAAAGAAGTGTACAACACTCGCGTAACAGAGTTTGTATTCACACACACACTTGATGCCATCTACCTTTACATTAGCGACAGTAACTCAGCTAGCTCGTAGCCCCGTTGCTGTGAGATGCCTCAAATTTGTCAATTTTCATCTGATCACCCTCGTTTGCAAAGGTGCACACTCAAATAATTTCAATGAGGTGAAAGGCGGATATCGCCCGTGCCATAACACTAACAGCATATCGGTTATCCAAATAACAAAGAAGTGTACAATACTGGCGTTACAGCGTTTGTATTCACACACATACTTGATGCCATCTATCTTTACATTAGCAACAGTAACTCAGCTGTTAGCTGCAGAGCTAATGTTACAGCCACATTCTAAGGGTAGCAAGCTAGGTAACCATATACAGTAAAGCAACAAAATTATATAGCGTTAGTTAACTTGCTTGACCAAGGAGAGTTAGTAATGATCCAGAATTTTTTTTCAGCAAGGCTAGTTTTGTATTGGCTCAAGTTGAGGAAACAGTAGAGGCTGAAATGTTTGGCGCAGACATACAAAACTTTATGAAGTTATGTTGGCGCAATTCCAGCGAAAATCAAATTAAGATACTGGTTGTGCAGAAGCTTGGATGAAGGAACTAAAAAAATTCTTTTGTTTTGATTTGTACATCCAAGCACTGAGCAACTGTTATGCTTCGTTTGTTTGCTCGCCATGATGTCTCTCCAGGAAAAAACGATATTGCACTCGCCCTTGCATGGTGGTAGCTCAGTTTCTCATGGGCGGGCCAGATGATCTGGACGGGCAAAGCAGAGAGAGGGGAGGTAACCTTCCCCCTATCTACGTCACTAGGGGAAGATTTTCAAACAGAGCAATTGAGTCTTCATTTTGTCAAAGGCGGAGAAGAACACGCAGGGCTTGGTTTAGAATTATCGAATATTCTAGCCACTGGGGGACCAAAGACCAAATTATTCTTTATGATCTGTTAATTGTAATAGTTAATATACATTGTTAAAAATGAATAAATAATGTTTTATGTGATCGGTATCGGCCGACTGGCCTACTGCTTCCAGTGATCGTCCCCAGAAAACCTGATCGGAGCACCCCTAGTGACCACCCCTGAAAGGAGGTACATGGTGATTAGGTTGCAGTAAGCTTGTCTGGGGCCATAAGTCACCATAAGTCACTTTTCTTTAGCTTCAAAGACAGAACAATATGAACAGGATTAACACCAATTTGTCTCTGAACTCTCTCTCACACCCACCCCCACACATTTATGCAGACATGGACTTACAAACAAATCTCACCCACGCAAAATTAACATCACCTATAATTTTTTTCTAAATCATATTTTTTTTACCTTGCAGGACATTCGATTACATCTCAAGGGAACTGCCGAAGGTGCCCACTCATGTGCCAGTCTGTGTCCTGGGTAACCACAGGGACATGGGCGAGCATCGCGTCATCTTGCCCGATGACATCAGAGAATTTATTGACGGTCTCAACAGGTGGAAGCTTTCATGCCCTGCTTTTCCTCACCATTAAGCTGCTCTGAGCTCCTATGCAGAGCATAACCGTATGAAATTTGTGTTCTTTTACAGACCCCTTGGCGCCTCTTACATTCACTATGCCGAGTCGTCAATGAAAAACGGATTTGGCTTGAAATATCTGCACCGATTTTTCAATATTCCTTTCCTACAGCTTCAGGTTTGTTTATTTTTCATTCTTCTGTAGCCCGTCATCGAGATTGAAAACCTTGTTGTTAATTGCTATTAGCAGACTACAGCTATGATACAGGATCAGATTTTTTTTCCAAATGGGCAGGGGTGGTCAGCAGATTGGCCGGCCACATGCAGCCCTGCACAGTGGGCTGTGAGAGAGTGTACAGTATGTGATTGTGAGGATGAACCTTGGCATTCAACGTAAAAATGCCAGGGTACCAGACCAGTTACGTTCAGGCTGCTTGATGTGTACAGAGGGAGACACTACTGAGGCAGCTGGAGACCAACCAGCTAGACATGGATGCCACTCTGGAGGAGCTCTCTGTACAGCAGGAGACAGAAGACCAAAACTATGATATGTAGCTATGACCTGTTCTACTAACCAGCTGTCTTTTCTGTCAGTGTAAATAAATAAATCTGAATTGTTTGCTCATTACCAAGCAGTAATTACAGTTTATTTTTTGTTTCACAGTTTCCTGGATAACATAGAATCCCGCAGCAAAGGTTATGGTTCTCCAGGTCCTGCTAACGGACAGAGCCCCTCATCGGGCTCTCAGTCCCCCATTGTCCCCCCCAGCAGGGCCTCTACTGGAAGCTCCAGCCCCGGGACTCCCCAGCCACCCATCCCTCCCCAGGCCCTGAAGTCCCCATCTCCGTGTCCCTCCCCTCCGCCCCCAGCCACGGCTAGCATCACTGCCTTGCCAGTCACCGAACCACAGTCCCCCAAGCATCCAGAATACTCCGCCTCCCCTCCACCTTCTGCCCTCCCTCCACCTTCCGCCCCCACTGCTTCTGCTCCTGCCCCCGAGAAACGTGGCTTCATCTCCCGCCTCTTCGGCTCTTCCACCGCACCAGAGGTCCCGGCAGCAGCCACTGTGTCAGGTGGGTGTGCCGTCCTTTACAGAGTTGGACAACACAGTAACAATCTACATGTAGGACCTTGTCATAAGTGTTACTTAATACTTTTTACAACACACACTCTTCCAGTTTTTTATTGACATTTTGTTCAAGTCCAGTGAACATCATGAAATGCCACAAAGGTAAGCTTCTAAACTGCCAGAGGTAAAAAAAAAAAGAAAAAAAAGTATAATGTTTAGGTTACCAAAAACATAAAAATCATGTACATTTCAGAGTTATACAAAAAGGCAATTTCAGGGAACAAGTAATGGGTTAGGGTTAACAACTTACAGTTCTTCTGCAGCAATGGAAGTAAATTAAGCCTTGAAAGTTGATAGTAGCAATTCCTACAGGTGTCCAAACTTTTGTTGATTACTTACAAACTCTGTTTGTATAAAAGCAGTGTTGGAACAGACTGTGTTACTACACCCTAAAGCATTATTTGGACTGTATTTTCCTGCAGAAGTTGTATATTCAAGTTCAAGTCTTTTATTTGTCAGATGCACAGAACAACACAAGGTTAGACTGGGCACTGAAATTCTTAAGACAAGACAACGCAAGTACCTGACATAACATAACATATAAGTACACGGAACAAATTTACATCTAAGCTTACATAAGTGAACTTCCTGAATATACAGATAGCAATAAATAAACGACTATACTAACCCTAACACTAAAACTTCTAAAATTACAGATAACAATAAATAGTACGCTATACTAACCCTAATGCAAAAAAAAAAAAGAAACTGTTTCAACCCTATAACCTATCTAACCTAAGTGGAGTACAGTGCAATAGTGCAAATTTGCAGATCAGTGACTATGTCAATGACCAAACAGGAGCCTGGTGGCGAGGTACAGTAGTGCCATGTTACTGAAAGAGCAACCAGTAGCTGAAAGTGACAGTGTATAAGTGACTAGTGTGCTAGTGTGTGACATATTGCTCACATAATGCAGAGAAAAGGGCAATTAACAAAAGAAGACAGACAGACCCTTATAACCCTTAAAAGTGTAGGTCTTTCCTTGAGCTAAGAAAAGCCAAGGTGTCAGTGAGTACAGTCTCATACATTATCAAAAGCCACTTGGAAACTGACAGGAGAGGTCTGGCAGACCCAAAGCCACAACAGATTTAAAAGACAAGCTTCTGAGAGTCAACAGCTTAATACGTGATAGGTGGCTCACAGCTTTAAGCACAGCTCGACACTGTTCAAAGTAAGTCTCAGTTTCAACTGTGAAGAGAAGACTTTGAGCTGCAGGTTTGACAGGTCGAGTGGCAGTAAGAAAGCCATTGCTAAGATGGAAAAATACGAAAAAGAGGCTTGCCTGGGCCATTAAGGACCGCCAGTGGACTACTGAAGACAGGAAGAAAGTCGTATGGACCTGTGAATCAACGACCTGTTTCATGCTGGGTCTTTGTATGCTGTCGAGTAGGGGAAAGAATGGTTCCTCAGAGTGTGACACCAACTCTGAAACATGGAGTGTGTAACAATGATGGGTGGTGGACCCAAAAGCACGACTCGTAGTATTCGAATACAGAAAAAGTATTTTCTGTGGTTCACAAAAAAGATACAAAGATGAGGCTGGGAAGTTTAACTCTAAAGCACAGAGACAAATGAGCAACGAGAGACAGAAACACAAGGGCTGTATACACAGGGGCTTGATTGGCAACAGGTGATGTTGATCAGGGCTGGGGAGGTCAATCACATAGGTAGGGTAGGGGACACTGAAATGAGAGAGATGAGTACACACACAAAACAATTGACAAAGACAGGACCTAGGGAGTGGGGTGGGATGTGACAGAATGTGAGGGTCCGGGGCTCTTTTGCTGGATCCAGTCAGTGACTTGCACAGAATTAATAAACCTTCAACACGATAATCTGTGTTAGACCCAGCAGTACCAGCAAGGCGCTGCACACATCAGCACACAAACCCTACAACTTTGTATTATATGATGCCTAATATGATTCCTTATCTCTCTGGAGAAGCTTCAATGGCTTGATACCAGACCCTGTGTCTCTCTCTCCTCTGGGGAGAAGAGATGGGGGGGGGGGTGAGGGCCAACCTTCCTCAGCCTCTGCTTACCCAGAGAAACGCAGGACAAAGGGATTTATCCAAAACTGACCTATATTCTTTTCAAGAACTACACTTGGACACTACAAAGATGATAGGGATTGATGTGTGATAATGTGTGCTATTCTTCCTTCTGTGCTGATTTAATTTATGTTTTTAAGTAACTTCCTTATACGCTACGATAAGTCAGTCAACCTTGGTGTCCGTCCGTCATCTGTCGCTTGTCCGGGGATCGGGTCGCGGGGGCAGCTACCTAAGCAGGGAGGCCCAGACTTCCCTCTCCCCGGCCACTTCCACCAGCTCTTCCTGGGGGACCCCAAGGCGTTCCCAGGCCAGCCGAGAGACAGTCCCTCCAGCGTGTCCTGGGTCTTCCCCGGGGCCTCTTCCCAGTGGGACGTGCCTGGAACACCTCACCAGGGAGGCGTCCAGCAGGCATCCAAATCAGATGCCCGAGCCACCTCAGCTGGCTCCTCTCGACGCGGAGGAGCAGCGGTTCTACTCTGAGCCCCTCCCGGATGACCGAGCTTCTCACCCTAACTGTAAGGGAGAGCCCGGACACCCTGCGGAGAAAGCTCATTTTGGCCGCTTGTATTCGCGATCTCGTTCTTTTGGTCACCACCCATAGTTCGTGACCATAGGTGAGGGTAGGAATGTAGATCGACTGGTAAATAGAGAGCTTCGCCTTTCGACTCAGCTCCTTCTTCACCACGACGGACCGATGCAGAGCCCGCATCACTGCGGACGCCGCACCGATCCGCCTGTCGATCTCGCGCTCCATTCTTCCCTCGCTCGTGAACAAGACCCCGAGATACTTGAACTCCTCCGCTTGGTTCAAGATCTCCTCCCCGACCCGGAAATGGCACTCCACCCTTTTCCGGTCGATTACCATGGCCTCAGATTTGGAGGTGCTGATTTGCATCCCAGCCGCTTCACATTCGGCTGCGAACCGCTCCAGTGAGAGCTGAAGGTCGCGCCCCGATGAAGCCAACAGGACTACATCATCTGCAAAAAGCGGCGACCCGATCCTGAGGTCACCAAACCGGACCCCCTCAACACCCTGGCTGCGCTGAGAAATTCTGTCCATATAGGTCATGAACAGAATTGGTGACATAGAGCAGTCCAACCCTCACCGGAAACAAGTTCGACTTACTACCGGCAATGCGGACCAAACTCTGGCACCGGTCGTACAGGAACCGGACAGCCCCGATCAGGGAATCCGGTACCCCGTACTCTCGGAGCACCCCCCACATGAGCACCCGAGGGACACGGTCGAACGCCTTTTCCAAATCCACAAAACATGTGTAGACTGGTTGGGCAAACTCCCATGTAACCTCCAGGACTCCGCGAAGGGTATAGAGCTGGTCCACTGTTCCACGGCCAGGACGAAAACCACATTGCTCCTCCTGAATCCGAGGTTCGACAATCCGACGGACCCTCCTCTCCAGGACCCCTGAATAGACTTTCCCAGGGAGGCTGAGGATTGTGATCCAACTAAAGTTGGAGCACACCCTCCGGTCCCCCTTTTTAAAAAGGGGAACCACCACCCTGGTCTGCCAGTCCAGAGGCACTGTCCCCGATGTCCACGCAATGTTGCAGAGTCGTGTCAACCAAGACAGCCCTACCACATCCAGAGCCTTAAGGAACTCCGGGCGAACCTCATCCACCACAGGGGCCCTGCCACCGCGGAGCTTTTCAACCACCTTGGCGACCTCAGCCCCAGAGATAGAAGGGCCCCCCCCCGATGTCCCCAGACTCTGCCTCCACGTCGGAAAGCGTATTGGTGGAATTAAGGAGGTCTTCGAAGTATTCCTTCCAACGATCCAGGACGTCCCCCGTCGAGGTCAGCAGCACAATCCCCCCCGTATACAGTGTTGGCTTCCCCCTCCTGAGTTGCCGGATGGTGGTCCAGAACCTTTTTGAAGCCGTTCGGAAGTCATTCTCCATGGCCTTGCCAAACTCCTCCCATGCCCGGGTTTTTGCCTCCGCGACCGCCAAAGCCTCGTTCCGCTTGGCCTGCCGGTACACATCAGCTGCAGTTGAAGCTCCTTCTGACAGAGGGTTCTGCCAGCCGTCCCGTGACCCGCTTCCGGGCAGGGGCAACTGAGAACCATTGTTGTTTTTCTTAATGGTACGTTTTTTGAGCCACGCTTTTTCTGGTCTTTCACCTGGAACCTGTTTGCCTTGGGTGACCCTACCAGGGGCATAAAGCCCCCGACAACATAGCTTCCAGGATCACTAGGACACGCAAACCCCTCCACCGCGGTAAGGTGGTGACTCAAGGAGGGGACCCCCCTTATACCTTGGTATCCAATTTATTGTAATCTACTAACAATTTATCTAACATCTATATATGTTTTGTAGATACATTACAAAGAATATGAAAGGTATGAACATTAAGGCCATAATCCTAAAATTACATTACTTAAATGGAGCCCACTTGACCCACAAATCAACAGACCGACAAAAGTAAATGCAACTAGCTACATTTCTTACTTGTGACATTGGCATGAAGTGATTTATATGGATGTGTTTGATTAGACTACAAGTAAAGCTAACTATTGTTAGTGTTACTGCTAGACTCTTACAGTTACCAGACAAGGCCTGATCATTTACCCGCTTCTATGACCTTTCCATTGTTCCAGTTGTTCATTTTGTTATCCAACTCTAATACTCAACCAATAACAAATCTATTACAGTTCATTATATTTGCATCAATTGATCATTGTGAATAATTTGTGAATAATTTGTTCTCTCATGTTATCTGATCTGCTCTACTCTACAAATTATTTGCTTTAGTATACTGATTATTACATATTTACTATACGTTTTCTTGGTCTCCTGAAACCAGTATCAAGGTGGTACCCCAATAACTCAATACTGGATTAAAGGTGTATATATATTCTTAAATGGCCACACCCTGCTACAAAGTGTAACACATTTGTGGGAACTTCTGCAACAGTGTTGGGAAGAACTATCCAAACAATATTTGATTTCCATTGTAGAAAGAATGCCATGAGTGTGTTTAGCATTTATATCTGAGAAAGGTGGCCACTTGGATGAGTCAAAAATGTTGATTATTTTGATATTTTGTTAAACAAAACTTCCATGTTTTCTTTTTGATCTCAATTGTATATTTGTTCTATGCTTTTATTTCAGAGTACACTGAGATATTAATCTGTGTAGATTCTGTAAAAACTTGGAAAATTGGGTGTTCTAAAACGTTTTAACTATAGTGTGTATATAAACTTATATTTATGAAGTAGTGTATAATAGGAGACTATTAAGGACTGATTCAATGCTGTTTTTCCAGATTCACCAGTCTATCTGTGCCCTGCCAAGGTTGTGAGTGTGGATGACTTTGTGCCTGATGAAGGTCTAGATAAAACCTTCCTGGAAGATAGTCTACCCTCAAAGGCCAAGATCCCACAACCATCCACTGCAGTAGACAGTGATGGGTAAGTTACATGCATTGCATGTCTTTAATGGTATGAGAGCTTGGTGTTAAATTAACATTGGGTCCTATCAGGAGCAGTGTTGCACAGTATACCGGTACTGGCTTTTTAAGAACAATACTAGCATTAAGAAAAAACTGTACTTTTATGCTCTGAAACATGCAGTTGAACCGCAGCATTAAAAGCTGTAGACTACTGTGTCTTCAAGAAAAGCAGACCTGCATGTGATGTAATGCCCATGCCCTGCTGCATGCTGCCGGTATTTGGAGAATTCAGTTCTCCTGTTCCCCCTTAAGCGCAAGTGCGCGAAACAATTACGTTTTTTCCTGTTGCTAGGTTGAGCTGTTTGTGATTGTATCATTGCATGTGTTAGCTTATAGTATACCTACTGTAGTGGCTAAAATTCCCTTTCTCACTTAACCACTCTTAGATGGAAAGAACGAGTCTATGTGTGTTCGATGGTTAACAATGGTAGAAAACAATGTTCGCTCCGTTTTTACTGAATCCTGAACAATGAAACAAATCACACCGTTTTATACTCTCCATCAATGCGCAAGCTCACTACTGCACGCACTCCAAAGCAACTCTGGCTATTCTAAACAATGCAATGCATGTACACTAAACATATAATAAACTGAAATGCAAAACTATAAAATACAATTATGCTATGCAATGAGTCCAAATTACAACATGGAGAATGGCACCAACATTTCCGGCCCCTAATTGCTCATCATGGGGATGATAATTACCTAACTAAAACAAAAAAAAAATCTAAACCCTTTCTGTAATATTTCACTGATGTCTAAGCCAACATAAACAACCTAGACTAGTCTAGGTGAGGCCTACAAGATAGACAACTGTAGAAAATAATAAAGTCCTAAATAATAATGTCCTTTATTGTCCATGAGCCACACCACCGTGATGCGACCCAGCAGGCGGGTTGAAGATCCAAGTGACTCCTCTTTGCAGTAGAGCCTCAGAGATCTGGGACTGGTTTCATTCTTTCATTGCCAGGCGGATCTCGTGTTCCATAGCTACCAGGTTTGTTCCGTTATCGGATCTCATAACCTCGAGTTGTCCCCCTCTGGCTATAAAACGTCTCACTGCGTTTATACGAGTCGGTGCCGAGAGAGTGTGTGATTTCTATGTGGACTGCTCTGACTGAAAGGCAAGTAAGGAAGACTCTATAATGCTTTACTTCCGCGCTTTGCTTCAAAGGGGCCAAAATAATCTACACTGACGTTAGTGAATGGTGGATGGTGAGGTAGTACATTTTTACATTTTTAGTCATTTAGCAGACGCTCTTATCCAGAGCGACTTACAGTAAGTACAGGGACATTCCCCCGAGGCAAGTAGGGTGAAGTGCCTTGCCCAAGGACACATCGTCATTTGGCACGGCGGGGAATCGATCCGGCAACTTTCTGCTGACTAACCCGACTCCCTCGCCGATCCCTCACCGCTCAGCCATCCGACACCAGTAGACGATCAGGTGGTAGATTCGCCATCTTCTGTTCACTCACGGCAGCTTGACTCTTCCGGCATTTCACACACTTTGGAAGCACACTTCTCAACCGCTGCATTTCCTTTGCATATCCAGACCCTTTGTCTCAGCCGAGCAAGGGTATGGCTTCTCCTTCCATGTCCGATTTCCTTATGAGCGTTCCTGATGATCAGGGTTGTGATGTGGTGATCCTTGGCCAGGATAGTTGGATTCTTTGTGTTCTGGTAAGGCTGCCTGGTGCAATCTTCCACCTACCCGGAGAACCCCATCTTGAAAGAAGGGATCCAGCTTCACAATAGAACAATACTTCCCCTGATCATTTCACCTTTCCAGAGTGCATGTTCCTCATGGAAGGTTTGACTTTGGCTGAACTGAATGATCACAGTTTCTGCTCTTCTAACGTCCTTGACGGTCAAACGGGTTCCTTTAAGGGTAGATTTCCATTTCTGCATGTGGTCATCAACTGTCTTGATTTCCACGCTTGACTTTCTGAAGACTGGGCTTGAAACTCTTAACGTCTTCCTTATTTCGCACAGACTTTACATCCAGGCGACTGCCTTCTTCAGGCTGTGCCAATCGGAGTAGTGATGAGTAAGCTTGAAGAGAGGGTTTGTGCTTGAGTCTACGGTTTTGATGATGTTCACGCTGGTCGTACGCTTCACTTCAGCGTTGTCTTCACGTATCTCTCTTGAAAACTCTGATAGGACAGGCCAGTGAGACTCACTCTTGTCTAGGAAGTCAGGACCTTCAATCAAGCTCTGAACTTCATGAAGTGCTCTGCCTTCATTTCTCTTGATGCGTTGTCAGCTGGGTTAGAAGCTGTGTTGACGTACTTTCACTGTGCTGGCCTTGTGTTCTCTCTGATTGTCGATACTGTTTGCTACGAATGTTTTAAAACGAGCGCCGTCGTTGTCTATGTACCGGAGGACGGTGGTGCTATCTGTCCATAGCACAGACTCTTTGAGGTCCATCCGAAACTCTCGCTTCATGAGTTTATCCATTTTCATCGCAATGGTAGCTGCGGTGAGCTTGAGGCGTGGGATTGTGACTGGTTTAAGCGGCGTAACTCTGTATTTTCCTACAAGAAATGAGCAATGGACTCGACCGTGGCTGTTCTCGATACGGAGGTAAGTGACGACGCTGTAGCGTCAGAGAAATGGTGCAGCTGTGCTGACATCACTGGACCAAATCCCTCTGGCTGATACACCTCCTGACAGAAAAACTGGCGAAGTGGTTCAGATCAGACAGCCAGGCGAACCATCTGTTTGCCACGTCTTCTGGAATTTCTTTATCCCAGGTAAGTTTTGTTCGACAGAGACTCTGGACAATGGTCTTTGCAAGAAGAATGAACGGCGACAGGAATCCAAGGGGGTCGTATATTGAGCTTACGACCAAGAGGATACCCCGTATCCCCGTATGGTGATGGGCATGCTCTTCACATGGATCCGGAACTTGAAGAAATCTGATTCTATGCACCAGTCCACTCCAAGGGCCTTTTCCATGGGTAGTTCATCCCTGTCCAGGTCTAGATTCTTGATCTCCTTTGCTCTTTCTTGTTCGGGAAGTGATGACATCACTTCGCGGCTGTTGCTTGACCACTTAGTCATGCGGAATCCTCCACTCTCACACAGTGCAATGAGGTCCTTGGTCAAGGCAAGTAGCATTCTTCTCATCGGACGTCGAGACCAGACAGTCATCAACGTAGAAGTCCCCTAGGACCTGCTTCAGGTGATGACCTGTTTTTCCATCCTCTGCAATCCTTCTTAAAGCGTAGTTGGCGCAGCTCAGGCTCGACTTGGCCCCGAACAAGTGGACCACCATCTTGTACTCACGCAGGAGCTGGCTCAGATCCCCCTGTGGCCACCAGAGGAATCGTAGAAGATCAGAGTCCTCATCAGGGACTCTTACTTGATGATAAATCATTTCATGTCGGAGATTGGTGCCATGTGTTCATGTCGAAACCTTGTCAAGACTCCAACCAGACCATTAGTGAGGTCTGGACCCTGTAACAGTTCCTTGTTCAGTGACTTCCCTTGAAATGAAGCAGCACAATCAAAAACAATCCGAAGCTTTCCCTTTTGTGGATGGGTCAAGTCGTGATGGGGAACGTACCATACTCTGCCGTCGTTGCGATTGCGCTCGTCTTCAGAAACTTCCACTTCTAGCCTTTGTTCAGGAGGTCTGACATGAAGGTCTTGTAGTCATCACGGAAACTGGAGTTCTTGGCGAGTTTCCTTTTCAGGTTTGGTGCCCGTTGCTCGGCAACACATTTGTTGTTTGGCATCACCACATTTTTGTTTCTGAGAGGCATCCCAATGCTGTAGTGCCCATTGACTTTGTTAATTGTCTCAGTCACAGACTTCATGAACTGAACGTCTTTTCGCAATATTTCTGACTTCTCTTCGCAGGCTTGCTCCGGAACGTCATGGTTGTATTGCTGCAGCAGCATGCCACTGACAGAGATTCTGTTGACTGAAGGCCTTTGACTGCAGTGGCTTAACTTGTCTTGACCTGTGGGGATCGTCACGTTTCTTGAGAGGGCCATTAACGACCCATCTAAGAGTCGTCTTTACCACGTAAAGGCCGAAATATGCTTCTGCGTCTCCGTTTACGGATGGGCGGGCGCACGGATAAGCACGGATACGGACAGATAGACTGCGTTTATGGTTCTCCGTAGGCTGTGGGTGCTGAAAACAAGTCACCGCCATAAGAGTAGGTGGCGCAATGGTTTTTTGTTTAGACGTCGTTGAGTGTTTATTTACCTAGGTTACCGAAAAAGTCTGAGCAAATTTACAAATTAGCCGTTCCATCAATAAAATACGCACATTTTCAGCAACTACACTGCCCATTTTTCATCACATTTTAATTCAGATTCTGATTTACATGTACCGTTTAGCTGAAATATGAATTGTAAAAACTTTACAAGCAATGGCGGTCAAAGGATTCTGTTTGTCCTGCTATCATGGCAACCCCGCCCCTACCCATGACGCAAGCGGTACTTAATACTGTCCAATCACAGCCAAGGGGGTCTCCGTAGCTCTCCGTAGCTACGACGGAGAGTTACAAAATTAAGGAGGTGCACGTCAAGCTGTCCGAGGCTCTACGAGGGCTGACGGAGAGGTTGTAGAGGGCGTTCCACGGAGACGAGGGCCAACTCGAGTCCAAACTCTGTCTCTCAGCCATGCTTAAATACATGAGTTGGACAGTCCAGATATAGAATGCACAGAATTGCTTCCTTAACGGGTCTTCAGTGGTCAGTACACTGATACACTAGAGTATTCAGCAGCTGAGGTGGTCGTTAATTACGTTCAAGTCCCAGTTCGTACATGATTTGCCTCACAGTCTCCTAACTGTCTGGGCTGTGTGCTATATTCTGCTCAGAGAGAGGCCTCGCTGCAGTACCTCTTGACCTTACACATACTTTGGCTGTACATGTACACAGAAAATTTGCCTTACACTGTGTGGGTGTAGACGTCTGGCAGGCTTGTAGGGGGTTAAATATTGGCCAAGCAACCAAAACGAATTCCCCTATGGTTTAAAGGAAGATGGGAAACTGAACAGTGTATTAGCATGAACCAATAATGCCAAAACCAATAGAATTCCAGGTATTTGACAATATGGGTTAAAGCAGAGCAAGAATGGTCAAAGTACGGTTAAATGAAATACGCATTTAATAACATTGCAAATGAATAAAATCAATTACAAGGCAAACATGTTACAAAATCAAGTTCGTACATGATTTGCCTCACAGTCTCCTAACTGTCTGGGCTGTGTGCTATATTCTGCTCAGAGAGAAGCCTCGCTGCAGGACTCTTGACCTTACACATACTTTGGCTGTACATGTACACAGAAAATTTGCCTTACACGGTGTGGGTGTAGACGTCTGGCAGGCTTATGTACTTATTCTCTGTCAGACCGCACACTTCTAGATCTGACAGCACATAGCAGGACACGAGCTTCTCGTGGACAATAGTATGGAGTTGCACTTGAGTCTTCTTACCATGGACGCCAAGCTGTCTCATCAACCTTTCGGAGCAAAACGTAGTGGAAGTCCATGAACGCATACGTCTCTATTGTTGTGTTGCTCCTTTTATTTGATGCGCACGGGCACGATAGACAGGATATACAGTCATTGCCTCCTGCCCCGGTGACTGCTGTGACTTCACTCCTGGCTGGCGCATCTTCTTATGGAGCTGAGTTTCCGCTGGTAGAGCTTTGACCTTTCTCAGGCTTGGTGTTCTCTTGGTCGGTGTTCTCGTCTCTTTTGCTGTGAAGCAGGCTTTGGTGTTTCTTGCTGCAGATTTCACACGTGGCTCTCCTTTTACAGTCTTTTTCCATGTGCCCTTGCGTCAGACACCCAAAGCAAAGTCCTTTACCTTTAATGAACTCGATTCTCTCTTTGTTTGCAGACTTCTTATTTTGTTACATGCGCTCAGGGTGTGTCTTTTGTTGCAGTACAGGCATGGCTCTTGAAACGCTTCGCTTGTCTGCTTGTTCTTTCTTACTTCTCAGGCATCCCCTTCATCTGGCTTAACACTCGTAGCGCAGCCAGTGGTTGTTTTCGGTCCGCCTCCCTTGGCATATTTAATGCTTGACTTGCCTCTTTCGCTTCGGAGGACTCTTTGACATCACGTAACAGTGGGTCTGAAGCTATCTTAGCTTGTCTGTTGATGTATGTCATGAGATCAGAGAACTTTGCTCTTCTTCCTTCCCTTTCTTGTATGTCGACTCTCCATCTTTCACGAAGTCTGAATGGCAACTTTGAGACGACGATCCAAAGGTTGCTCGGGCTGTTCATCTCCTCGAGGTTCACTGTAGCCTTGTTGTGCGCTCATGTTGTGGCAACTTCTTACAAGTTCTCTTGGTTCACCGCTGGTGAATTGCTCTCGATACTACAAGCGATCTTCATCGTTGTCTGTACGACTGTGGATGATGTGCTCAAAAGCCTTCAGGAATGGCAGGAACTTGAAAGGATCGCCACTGAATACAGGGACGTCTCGTTGAGGTAAGTTGGCTAGTCTCTGTTGTGTGACTAACATCTCTGTGTAGGGTTGGTAATGAATAATCGATGATCGATTAATTCATTCGAATAAAAATCCAAGGCTAATGAATAATCCTACAGCAAACGAGCAAAGATGAAGCGGGCTAGGAGAAGTGCAGTGTGGGACCATTTCTCAAGAAAAGATGATAAAGTCCACTGCAGTTACTGTGACGCTGTATTTACTTACGTAGTACAACGTCTCCTCTAATATATCATTTAGCAAATATACATTCAAACGTAAATTCCAGCGAAGCCAGCACCAGCGAAGGTCTCCAGCAGCAAACCATTCAGGCTACACTAGCTAGGAGGACGTGTGATGATAAGCGAGCTAACAAAATTACCAAACGCGTAGTTACATTTACATTTAGTCATTTAGCAGACGCTCTTATCCAGAGCAACTTACAGTAAGTACAGGGACATTCCCCTGGAGGCAAGTAGGGTGAAGTGCCTTGCCCAAGGACACAACGTCATTTGGCACGGCTGGGAATCGAACTGGCAACATTCAGATTACTAGCCCGATTCTCTAACCGCTCAGCTACCTGACTCCCAGATAGTTAATATGATTGTCAAAAACATGTTGCCTTTAAGTCTGGGTGACGCCGAGGGTTTCCAAGAACTAATGGGATTTATTCAGCCAGGATATTGTATTCCATCCAGAAAAACACTGACCAACCGTTTGGAGCAACAGTTTGCTGAGTTGAAGGCTGAGTTAAAAAGGAAGATAGCTACTGTTGACATTGTTTTAACTACTGGCTGCTGGACTGCCTTGACTATGGAGAGCTACATTACAGTGACATGCCACTACATGAGCAAGTGAAATCGGCAGTCCTTCTCACAGAGTTTTTCAGAGAGACACACTGCCGACAATTTGGCTGATAAACTAAAGGAATCCATGGATGATTGGGGGCTAGCTGGCCGAGTAGTTGCTTGCGTGCATGATAGCGCCAGGAATATAGTTGCAGCGAATGATCCCACTCAAGTGAGTTGGCAGTCACTCTCATGCTTTGCACGTACTTTACAGTTAGCCATCAATGATGTGCTCTTGACTTGCATAGGGTCATCGCAGCAGCTGGGAAGTTAGTGAAACATTTCAACCACAGCACACCTGCTACCAAAGCATTGGATTAGAAGCAAGGACAACTACAACTGTCGAAGCACCTCCTGATCCAGTCGTGCAAAACGCGATGGAATTCGGTCTGTGAGAGGTTAATGGAACAATGCTGGGCTGTCACTGCAGTGCTGTCCGATCATACAGTGACTAAAATTCAAAATGCCAGAACTCTTGAGATCAAAGACGAACACTGGCAGCTAATGGAAGACTCCTTACCAGTGGTGAAGGCACTTAATCTTCGGGTCATTCTGACCCATCAGTCATTGTGACCCACCTTCGTATTGCGACAACTTTACCGCATATAAAAACAAAGTGAAGCATTTTCTTTTAACCGTTGGGCTGTCTCAGACCCCCCACATTGCGAAGGTTAAAATACAATAATTTTGTTTCGTTTTGGTATTGGGTAAAATTGGGTAAACACAACGATGGTTTGTTATGAACCTTTGGGTCATGTGACCCGAAGGCAGCACAAGGGGTTTAAGTGTGCTACAACTGTGTTGTCTTCAGAGACGGAGGTCTCAATCACCTTCAGCCTGATAAATGTTCATCCTAAGAGTGATGGAGGCCACTCCAAAATAGAAGCGTTCAAGGCCAAAGTGCGGTCCCAGCTGGCCAAACAAATGAAGGTATGTCTGTTAAATAATACATATGTGTTTGACTATAACTACTAGCTATTTGTGCATAGGCTATTGATAGACCAGCTCCAATGTTCTTTTTTCTGCCTATGCAGATCAATTCGGACAACTTCCCTTCAACGTTGCCCGCAATGATTACTTTGATCTTAGACCCCCGCCACAAACATTTGGGATTTCTCAAGCCTTCACAAAGGTTGACTTTGAAGAATACATTACTGGATATCGTGGCCACCACTACTGTTGAACAGATTAATGCAACTGAGAGCACAGGAGCACTGCCGCGGAGAAGTGCTACTGCAAGTGCCATAGCTGCGCTTTTGGGTGACAATTATGCGGCTCGTCCAAATGATATAGATGCAGAATTGGATAGCTACCTCAATGACCAGCCACCTACCCTGGATTCAAATCCCACAGACTGGTAGAAAAACAATGCAGAGAGATACCCAAGACTGGCTAACCCGCAACCTCCGTTCCGTCTGAACACGTTTTTTCAGCTGCCGGACTGACAGTGAATCGACTGCACTCACGTCTTACACCAGAAGATATGAATATGTTGATTTTCATGAACAAGAACACATAGATTGGCCTGTGATAGGTAATGTATGCCCAGACAGTCCATGTAGGCAGTTGTTTAATAGCCTGATGTTTGTTAGCCATTTCTCAGATCCTACAGTAGGCTAGCCTGCAAGGTAGCTATAGCTTACATCTCGCTAATAAGTTGCCTCGACTGTCAGTTTAACACAATGATCTAATATGGCATTAAGCCATGTTTTGTTATTATTCTTGTGTATTTGTGTCAAGTCTGATGACCAGTCAACTTCACTCATAGCCTACGCAACTTAACGTAAAACTAAGTTAAAACTCAATTGGCAAATAATAAGGCTTCCGCCAGCGTCGAGAAGCCTGACCTTCAAAAGGATGGATGGATGTCATTAGGCCGTGTTTATTTATTTGTAAAATTATTTTCCAATGTTTTTGTTATTTATTCATTTTTCAAAGGTCTATGCTGTAGCCAGGCAGTGATGCGTTGCAATAGCTATCTGTTAAAATCCGTCTGATGGCATAATGCGCTGTGAAAACTAAACCTGACTACAAAATGATGTATTTCCTTAAAGCTATTTTTTGGAAATATCAGTCCAGCTGTGTTTAACCTTAATGCATGTGGGGGTAATGGGTGGGGAAAAAACATGGGGGGGGGGGGGGGGGGGAGTGACGTCATGCCTTAGCAAATAATCGATTAATTGTTCAATAACGTTACTACTAGTCAAACATGAAAACTCCTGTAAAGTCCCATCCCTATCTCTGTGATATCCTTCTGGTTCAATATCACTTCGGCAATTTCAACCTCCCATTGGAACTTGTCCTTGTGTTGTTCTTGTTTTCGTTCTTTACTTGCACATAAGACTTTTGTCTCGTTGGACAGTGAGAAGCACTGTTGTATTGGCTAACTCAAAGACTGCTCATCAATTTTGGTCTGACATCTGGAGCATGATGTTCGATGGTTGCTGCTGTAGGCATGTTCTTGACGAGGTAGGAATTCATCCCATCGTCTTTCATGTTATCATATTATTCCATAACTTGTAGCTTTGCTATGGACTCGGCGATAGTAGTCTCAACATCTAGCTCCTCCATTTGAGCCTTCAACTGAATCTTCTTCTTGGCTTTCAGCTGTGCTACCATTTGAGCCTCTTCCAACTGCAGTGCCTGTTCTTCTTAAGTGCGGCTACGCGTGCGAGTAGGGCTGCACGGTTAGCTTCCTCTTTTCTATGCATGAGATGACGCTTTGGATTAATTTGAGTGTCTACTGCGTACACTTCGTACGGTGACTGAACTATATTTCTCTTGTACAGCGGATGCACTGTCGTCTCCCACATTTTCAGCAGACTCACCTTACTGTGTCGTCGTGCCAGTGTTTGGAGTCAAATATTCAGTAGCAGCCTGTTCGTTAGCGGCATTGGCGTGCCGTCTTGCTTCTATTATCCACTGCTCAAATTTGGTCAAAAGGTTCTCATACTTTGTAAGGTTTGGCTCACTCCAATACTGCTGGTCAGCTTTCCTTTCATCATCTGATAACAGTTCACTAACTGCATTGTTCACTTCAGTAAAGTCATTACAAAATGTTGAGTAATCACTGAGATGATAATTTTCCACTTGAAGTGCATTGGAATTATTTATCATGAGGTTTTCTATTTTGTCTGCTTGGAGACAAGGCGTGCTAATACACGTTACCTGAGATTCATATGTTCATCAAGTTTCTTTTCTAGGGCCTTTGTGTCAACTTGATCTTTCTTTTTATGTCTAGCTCGACATTGCCTTCCATCCTGGTTTCTTCCGAATCAGACATTTCAATTGGCTATTAATGTTAGACAAGTCTCTTATTATAGCAAGTTCTTGCAAATTTCTGAAATCCAGATCATCAGTCCTTTAACCTCAAAGCATGTAGATGCTTTCCAGTTGAATATTTCCAGTTGCTTCTGGGCAAATATGACTAGCTAGCAATAGCACTTTTCTCAAATGTCCTGTGTGGCCAATGGCTAGTAGCACATCTTGAAAGATCTAATAAGTTTTACTTAGCCTTGTTACTTGGCTAGGTTAATTACAATCATAGAATTATCCTTATTTCGCCATGACCAGCAAGATCTGTAACTATATCAGTTCTTTCAATTTAGTTCTTTGTCAACTCATCCATCATCATAGAAGTCGTCTGAAAATCCGGTCGGGTGCACAGCGTTGTCACCTGTCAGAAATATTAATCTATCAAGTATTGCACAGTCAGTCGATGAACAAGTTTAAGAAAGCTTTATTGCTTGCGGCCGGCCCACAAGGAGACAAAAAAATCACACGCCATTGTGCTACCAAGTTTGTCTGCTAGCATGTTGTGCTAGCTAGCTATTTAAGCACAAGCGCTCTTTACAGTCATTGGTTAAGACAAAGGCATGCAAATGTTCCTTGGCTCTTCATTGGCTCCTTGCATAGACCTGTGTGCGTGGAAACTTACAGAGTTCTCTGACCCTAGGCTTGACCATATGATTCACTCAGCACAGATAAGGTTCTTTATTGCACCTCTAGTAAGATAATGGTCAGCCTAGGTCAGCTTGTTTACGTATGCCTCGTGTTACCCAAAGTTCAGATTTGGGGGTAGGCCTCTCTCTACACACAAGGAATGCTGAACACAGAATCATTCTAATACAGGATAAATGTGTTACATCTTCAATTTTTCCAACATCACCACAGCTAGCTATTTCTTCAGCTGGCTAGCTTCCTTCGTGAACTTGTGTCCAGCGCAGCGCATCTTTCCGTGGCTCCCGATGTTCTCTCACCTTCGGCGACTGTTTTCTACTTAATGTAGTGGCTAAAATTCAATTTCTGGCTATTGGTAAGTATGTCTCTATATATTAATTCACTTAACCACTCTTAGACGAAAATAACAAGTTTCTACGCGTGTTTAACATTGGTAGAAAACTGTGTTCCGGTGTCTTTACCAGTGGCGGGCCGTCAGGGCCTGCAAGGCCTTCTCTGCTGGCCTAAACATACTCAAAGAATATGTAAATTAAATTATTACAAAATGTTGTGGTTATATATTTTTTCTTCATAATTCCTCCGACCATCTTAATGTCGTTCCATAAATACACTGACATAAATAACAACAAATATTCTCCGTAGTCTGTTCTGTTCGTGTTGTGTTATATCCGCTTGGTTAAGCTGCTGACAGTGTTGTTTATCGTGGTCGAGTTTTTATCCAATCATAATTCAGCTAGCTTGTGTTGTCAGGTTCTATGAAATCTGCCTGAGGCCTTCAGAATTAAGAGAGCAGGCTCCCGTATGTGTAAGTGAACGGAGACGGTCAATTGCGATAGCCAATCAGATCTCGAGTCTTCGACACCAAGGCCAGCTAGAAGGCCTTACGCTGAACTTTATGTACGCGTCCTGTGATTGGATAAGCACTCGTGAAAGCCTGAAAGAGGACAATCCGTTTGCGACAGAGATCGATCCGTTCAACTGCTGTCGCTCATTGCTGTTTATTGCTGTGAGTTTAAAACAAATTTAAACCCACGATGGCTGAAGTAGAAGAACTAGATTTGGTTGTGATCAAACAACTCCTTCAACCCAACTCTCTTCTCAAAGACTGCACCAATCTTGATGTATATTGCCACCGCGTTCGCGCAACGTGAGGAAGACGCCGTTTGCACACGTCATCCAGTAATCGAGTGCGTTTCGAGGATCTGGAGAAGAACGCAGCTAGGCTATTCAGGTTGGCAAAAAAGACTGTGATGTATGCCATGACTGATTTCGAAAGGGAAAAGTCCCGCTGATCTCCATCATTTTCTTTGGAGCAAAAATCTGAGTGAGAGTATGGGACAACTTTATGCACTGGCCTGTTTGGCTGTGACTATCCCTGCGTCTACTGCTTCTGTTGAGCGGTCATTCTCGGCATTAAAGCGAATTAAAACGTATGCCAAAAACACGACCGGACAGACACGACTCTCAGCATTAGCCTCCATGTCCATAGAAAAGGACCTTTTGATGGAACTGAAAAGCACAGATAAACTTAAAAGCAGAGCCATTGAAGTTTTTTTGAAAAAAGAAAGGAGGATGGATTTTATTTTCAAATAGGTGCTGTGGAGAAGATCCGTGTTGGTAAGTGCAAGCATTTAATTTTGTATTTTTAATGACTTCACTCACAGGTCACAGCTGCGCCAACATGTTCAATTGTTTCAAATATTCTCAAAAACAAATGCAAATACTTTGATTTTCAATGAATAGTTTGTTTCGTTATCGTCTCGTTGGTGACTTATGTGAAACGGCGATAATGCACAGTTTATTGGACAAACTTGTTTAAGCTCACATAGCGTACTTTTGGTGGACTTTAGTGGACAAACTTTGTTGACTCATCTCTTTTTGAGTTTTGACAGTATCCGTGATCTTAGTTCCTACTCTTAATTGTGAATGCGAGCTTTTTGATTTTCAATGCTCCGGAAATTAAGTGTTGCTCGACTAGCCTATATTAAGGTGATGTAATGTGTAAGTGTGATTCTGTATAGCTTCTGTAGCCGTGGTGTCAAATTGATGCTATTGTGAGGTGTATTAGTTTAGGTAGGACTAAGTGTGACGTCACTGAAGGCCTAGGCGTGAAATGCACGGCCCGCCACTGGTCTTTACTGAATCCTGAACAATGAAACAAATCACACCGTTTTATACTCTCCATCAATGCGCAAGCTCACTACTGCGCGCACTTGAAAGCAACTCTGGCTATTTTAAACAATGCAATGCATGTACACTAAACATATACTAAACTGAAACGCAAAACTATAAAATACAACTATGCAATTCAATGAATTTAAATAATATTATATTTAAATCTGAGTCTAAATTACAAAATGGAGAATGGCACCAACACCTACTTTCTTTCAGAGTTAAGTACATTTCTTGTTGCTTGTTAGTTAATTTACAATCACATACAGGCTTTAAGGAATACAATGTATTATAGCTTTCGCTGTTTTCAGTCTGTAACACTAAAGCAGGACTATCAAGTCTCACTCACGCATTTCAACCAGTTCACACGCTCTCACACAACACCTTGTATTTCTCACATTGCTCACCGATAAAATAGCCTACTGTAATTTAGTAATGTATCCCAATTAGAACTGACAATGCCTAGTTCTTCAGGAGCCTTCTCTTGTTCGGACTGTCGTTTATATTTTATTTGATTGTAATTAATGTTATGTTATGTGTGTCGTTTTTAACAACCGTGTTCTGTTGCAGGCACAAGTAAACTATTGCCGAATGATAAGCTGGCTAGTCGTTGTCATTATTTTAGGCTACTCATCTCAGTTACGCACTAGGATTTACTCCTGAGAAGCGCACCTCGAAAAGTTGTTTCATTCATTTTGTTATCATTTTGTATAACAAGTTTAATCTTTACAACAGTCTCTAACATGGCGCACTGGAGGAACAGGGGTTCTACCACCTGGATCCATTAGATTTATGCCTATATTTCTATACATATTGTAATAAGTTCCAATTGAAAATGAAAGACTAAACCAGTGACAAATTACTCAATTTCAATTAAATCATTAGTATCATTTCAGTATCGAGTTCCACGATACTACACTTGGTATCATTATCAAAGTCCACATTTTGGTATCGTGACAACACTAATCAGGAGTGTAAACCTGAATGATAGGTTTTGGGCTGGCTTGCCGAGGCGTGTCTATTATTCGATCCAACACTGATTTGTCTTTCAACCCTTTATGTTGTAGTGATGGAGAGGACAGAGGGAACCCCATGGTTGCGTGTGACCAGGATGAGCTGGACCTGGATGACAAGGAGCCCCCCCTCCCCCAGCCTAACCCCCTCAAGCCCAGGGATAACCTCACCCTCTCCAGTGACGAAGGGGATGCTGAGCCTGCTCCTGCTGTTACGCAGGACGAAGACTTGGATAGCGATGCCGAACTGACTGTGTAAGCACTTCTTCAAAACTGCCTGACTTTGAATGGGTGTAGTAGGACTGGATCATGTTGATTCCTATAAGACAATGTTTTCACCATCCTTTTAGGTCCATGGTTCAGTCAGACACACCTCAGATGGTGGTGGATGCCCTAGAGCTGAGCCCTCCCTCCCAGCTCCACGTGACTCCTGTCCACCAGGAAGTAGCGCCAGTGACCTATACGCAGCCCTCCGACCGACCCATAAGGACAAAACAGGAAGGAGCTGCGCAGGCGGATGATTCCGACACCGACCCAGAGTCCCCGATCGCCAAGCAGATGCTCTCCTTTGTCCTGGATGACCCTGACTTTGATTCTGAGTGCTCAGACACCCCTAAGATTGAGAAGGTTTTGATTTTAGACAATTGGTCAGTTTCTTCCAACATTCGGTTACAATGTTTTTTGTTTCTCCAATTAACCGTTGCCCCTGTCCCCCTCCCTCCCGTCAGGATTTGTTTCCGGTAAGAGATGTACTGCTGTCTGACCTATCCGACGATGACAGTGCGTCTCTCAAGGTTCCAGAACCTCCGAATCCGGCGGTGTTGTCTTTCAAACAGAAGAACAACTCAGACCTATTCGGCCTGGGCATTCAGGAAGAGCCTACGCGAGCCAAGGAGAGCTGCAAGGAGCAGGAAGGCAAGTTCTGCATGCCCTTACGAACCATTTCAAACCAAGCATTGTCAGTAAGCTGTTTTGTGAAATATGTTGCCCTCTCAAAGTTTTTGTAAGTTGTTCAGCAAGCAGGTTACAGAGGTTACCATGACTGTTCATTAAAAGTGTATTTGCTTTGCAGAGAAAGAAGGAAAAAACTCCTCAAAAGAAAAGAAGAAAAAGAAGAAAAGCAAAGAGGTAATGATGAATAGTACTCAGAGCAGAGATACACCTTTGTAAGTCCGTTTGGACGTTCATCACATCAAATCATCCTTCCTTTTCTTCAGGAGGAGGACAAGAGCAGCAAGAAGAAGCATAAACATAAAAAAAAAGAGAAGGAAGAGACCGAAGCAGGAGACGAGAAAGTGAAGAAGAAGAAATCCCGGCCTAAGAGAACTACGGTGGATAACTTGGAGGACTTCTTGGGAGGAGGGGAGGGGTCAGCTAACCGAGAGGGCGGTGATTACGAAGAACTCTAAACTCCACTGTCCCGTTTCAAACTGGGCTGTGAGGAACTGTTGGTCCCAGGTGGAAACGTTTGGTTCTGTTAATTAAACCATATCAGTTGTGCACAAACATAATCCACCAGTCATACACAAGGTTCCCTATAGTCTGGCAAGCTCCATTAGACTGTGGTGCCTGTATGTTGCAGTTGTTATCTTTTGTGATGGGGGGGGGGTGGAGTATATTAAATTTGTTTCCCTTACTTTTTCTGTACGTATAGTTGCCCACCATTTATTTTCTGTTATAATCCAGTATGCTTTGAATGTATACCACTCCAAATGGGATTGGTAGGAAGTCCCTTTTGTTGTATGTTTGTTGTAATATTTTCTGGAAAGCGTGCTCTTGTGATAGCATAGCTATTAAGAGGGACTGCAGATGTGTGTATTTCTGAGTTAAGATTGTCTTCTTGTGTTTGGCCTACAGGTATCCTATTTGGGGATTGGCATAAGTTGTACAGCTTTATTTTGCAAGGTTGTATTGACTGAACATTAATGATCCTTATTGTAATTTGCAAAGACAACAAATCCTGCAATGCACTATTTACAGGAACTTTGACTACTGTTGAACTTTCTTCCCCTTAATATTTTGTGTGTTTACATCAGGTGCCTTAAAATAAGTCACTTGTTAAGGAAAGCTTGCGCCTGTCATCGTTTTCAATGTCAAATGTATAGACTGTATCATGTGCATTAAGCTGGCCAGTTGTATTTTAAGGTGGATGACATGGATGTTTTGTGGGTCCTGAGGTCATGCCAGCACTGCACTAAAATCATGCTAGGGGTCAACAAGGTAATATCAAGGCACTGACAGTGATTTTTTGTTTTTTTCTGGCATTTAGTTTTAGTCTAAATTCCATAACACACATTGAACTTCCTTCCTCTGACTCTTGTCGCTAACACTACTACTACTGCACCTTTGTTGAAATAGCCTTCCTTCCTCTGACTCTTGTCGCTAACACTACTACTACTGCACCTTTGTTGAAATAGCCGTTTAGTCCATGCTTGAAATAGCATGGACTAAACGGTCCTATTTTCCAGCAAGTATGTTAAGTCAGACTGGCAAGATGTAGTATATAGTTAGAGCATTCCTAGACTGTCACCCTCACCAAAAAATGTCCAGTTCCAAGTTGTTCTTTGGACTTGTAAATAAGGGGATGATGTGTTGGATTACAGCGTGGTAATCTTACCCACACAGATGTATTTTGTGATCCGATGTGATTGTTTTGGAATGTTATGCCTCTCATTGCCTCCAGGTTTCAAGAGATTACTTATGTACGCTAACTAGCTACTTCAAGTTAACTTGATGCATTGCGTCTGGTAAAAGCTTATTTACCACTATCTGTTGAACAAAGACAAGGACTACCACACTACTCTGTTGTAAATGATACCCTTGAATTTACTTTGTTTAAGCTGTCTGCTTAAACATGAACAGGTCAAAATGCATATTCATATTCAGGAACAAACAGGATTTATTTAATCATCAATACTACATAAAAACTATTCTGAGTGTCATGTCCAAAGCAGCAAGTTCATGAATCTGCTTTGGACATGACACTCAGAATTGTTTTATATAAGATTGTATAATTGGATGTTTTCAGGAAACTATGCATTGATCTTAAACACTGTATGATCTGTACTGCACTTGTCATGCACAGGTTGGAGAATGGCAAAAAGCAAGTTCCCATGTAAAGCATGAGACTTATAATGTACAGTAAGAAATGAATGCAAAAAACAGATTGATGCTTTATTTTCTCCCAAATAAATATTTCCTTCTTCATACTTTATTTAAGTAAGTTTGTGTTTGGTTGGTCCAATAAAAGCAAGAAAATTATTTCTTCACTGATGCTTTTATTTTTTGTAATACCTTAGCTAAAAAGGTATTACATAGCTAAAAAAAAAACACATACACCAAAGTAGGAAGGAGAAATAGCGGACCAGACAAACTTTTATTTTGAAAAGAAGAGGCATGAGACGGGAGGGCATGAGACGGGAGGGCATGAGACGGGAGGGCATGAGACGGTAGGGCATGAGACGGTAGGGCATGAGGCGGTAGGCTGCAGGCTACAGCCGTTCACTCTTGGCTCTGTGTGTGTGGAGAGGCTAGTCCCGCCTACGCTTTCGACACAGAAAGCAGACAAGATGACTGAAGCAGCGGGATCGACAAAAATGTTGGTGACATTCGTTCTTATGTAAAAATGTATATAATCATTATTTTTTATTGTGAAAATTATCAGTTGCAATATATCGCGGCCAAGGGCGGACTTACCCATTAGGCAAGGTAGGCAACCACCTGGGGCCCCCAGCTGCCAGGGGGCCCCCAGATGCCAGGGGTGCCCTTGAAAGACTACATACAATTACTATATGATCAATAATAACTATAATAATAATACAAATACGATTAAAAGTCATAACCTTCCACAAAAGTATCAACAAAGATACCAACAGAGCGTTTATACTAGTTGTGTCAACGCAGGCTTCCCCTCCCACCCGATACTTCTGTGGACTATTCCATCGATTGCAGGAACTGTGCAGCAAAGCACGTCATATCAGTTGGTTAATGTGGGACAGTGAAGAGTGAAGTGAATGCTAAAGCCAATTTGCTAAATGTAACAAAACTCCCCACGCAGAGCACAAAAGAGAAAGACAAAAGAGGAGGGTAAACAAGTACGATTGGGAGTCAGATGGCTGAGCAGTGAGGGAGTCGGGCTAGTAATCAGAAGGTTGCCGGATCGATTCCCCGCTGCGCCACATGATGTTGTGTCCTTGGGCAAGGCATTTCACCCTACTTGCCTCGGGGGAATGTCTCTGTACTTACTGTAAGTCGCTCTGGATAAGAGCGTCTGCCAAATGACTAAATGTAAATGCCAAACTGAAACTACAGAAGGAAACGTAATTTTTCTCCATTGGTATCGAATGATGCGGCAGCTAGCACAAGTGCTGCTCAGTGAAGTTTGGCTAGCAACAGCAGCTAGGCTAGCTTGCTCTTAGCACAATTTACCGGGGTCAGCTTCTCCACGCAGGGCTCTAGACTGAGACCAGATTTGGCATTGGTACTGACAATGATCGCCTCCTGCAAACTTTTTTTTGAATTAACCATTTCCCCCTAATAATTGTCAAGCTTATGTACGTTTTTGGGGGCACATTTTCAGTTAACAGATAGTACTGTACTGTTTGAATTGCCATTCCATCTGAAATACTGCCGGTGACAATGTTGTTACAATAGCTTGTTTCAAAGGGGGTTCTTAATGAATTAATGCAATATGAGTAGGCTAAATGCTTGAAAATATCACTAGAAGGGTAAAACGTGACATAAAGTCATAGAGGTTAGGACCGTTTTGACCGCATTGCCCAATATCTTCATTTGATCCAACTTTTCAACTGAGGCTGCTATAGCTTATCAATATTATGTATATATTAATAATTAGTATATGGATTGAAAAGAGTAAGAATAGGAGTTAAGGAGGCCCCATGCCTGTCTTCGCCTGGGGCCCCCAAATCACTAAATCCGCAACTGATCGCGGCACCAAAAATTCTTGCGCTCATTTCCATATACCGTGCGATAAGTCAATATATTGACTATCGCGACAGGCCTATTTAACAGCCTCTTCAGAGCATCTGAGGAACAGTGTTACAGTAGTCAGACTACTTTTGTTAGGTAACGAGCAGTAGCGAACCGTTACTCTTAAACCTTGGCCTCTGACCTAAATTACTCGTCGGGAAGAAAACACAAGATACAGCGTGCACAGCATTAAGGCCTACATGAAATTGTGTTGCTCATTAAGCACTATTTGAGCCAGCCCTTGCGCCACTATTCACGTCATTGTGCACAATGACGTTGCGTTGGTACCTACAGATTGACCGGTCATTCTGCACAATACTATAACATATAGTTAGGCTCTCAAAAGCTTTGGTTTTCTGCACAAAATTAAGTTCTGGTGTAGGTCTTCCTTTGCCGATTAACTCCATCTTCCCATTAAAGGTTAACCTAGAAAACAGCGCATAACAAATATGAAACAACGTCCTCCTCATTAGCGGGAACGTTACTCGCAGCTTCACTTGTGAAATGAACGAACAGGCTAGCTAGTTTATTAGGCTTGTGATCGCGTTTCTGTGTTCCCACAGCGGGGGGGACTTGTCATAAAGTGATAACAAGGCCCCACCCATTTAGAGGGAAGATATGATTGGTCAATTTTACTGTCAATGGAAATTAGTCTTTCATTGATTTTCTATCAAGCGGCCCTCTGTAAAATTCATAGCTGGACCAACAATCACAGAGCTAGCTGCATAGCATTTTCCTCCCAACAACGGAGGCAGCAAAATTCTGATAGGGTGACAAAACAGGGTTTTTTCATTTAACTCTTCACATTACAACATAAACTGAATAGGGCAGGATGGAAGGGTTTATTTCAGAAATATTGTCAATTTATGGATTGATGAAATACTACTATAACAGATTACTTTTGAAATATATATTTTTAGAATAAATTAGGCCCTCTCTGAGGGTCTAGAGGGCCCTGACGGTTCCCCACTGGTAACGAGTAACTTAACGCGTTACTTATTTAATTAAATGAATCCGTTACTAGTTCCTTGTTCAAACAAATAACGTGTTACTTATTTTAGTCTTTTAGTAGCGAGCCCTCAGCATGTAGCTAAACGTCTAGGAAAGTTGAGGATACTTTTCACTAACGCTAGGTACCTACGAAAACGTCATAATCTGCTAGACTGGTGGGTTCCCCTTCGTTCTTTTGGTGAGCAGTCTCACCAGCCCAATTTACCCGGCGTCATGTAGCCGACCAGCTAAATAGTTATTAAGACTTGCATGTACAGGCCTACGTAATGTCACATTAAATTATGTATTGAACTCAAGCTTGTGTGATTTGTTGCTGTATCGTTCAGTGGTTTAGGTTTAAGATTATAGAGGGTTTTCACGGCGCGTCATCAGACCGGAAGTTGCCATATTGGAGGCACTCCGCATCACAACAAAGCACAGGCACTGAAGTAGCCTATATACCGAACCTTGTCAAGGAAAATGGTTAATTATTGCTGTGTTTCAGGTTGTACCAATACGACAGATCGAGAAAAACATTTTCAATATTATCGACTTCCAAAAGTTATTAAAAACCAGGGAGAGGAATGTCAGAGATTATCAAAGTAAAGGAGGCGCTTAAACTCAACAATGTAATTTAACTTCTTTATTTTTTTTTTATCAACTTTAAGTATAACAGGCTGCTGCTAAGTATTGTGCATTACAACTTAATATGTGAATGCTTATGAAAAAAAGCACGATTTACAGTATAAACAAACACTTTATTTAAATGCATTTTAAAAGCCTGAATTACTGTTCTAATATTTTAATTGTGTCAACCCCTCCTCTTCCCCCTACTCCTATTCCTCCCCCTCATCCTTTCCCTCCTCGTTCTCCACCAGTTCGTCCGGAATCACCACCTGCAACATGAATTAGCTACAGTTAGACAGCAGATCAAATGCAAAGAACATTAAGTGGAAGTGCATTTTATCCATATAATGCTCCTGGAGTTATTTTTAGGACCGTAACAAGTGAAACGGAAAGCTTCCCTGACCTTCATTATCCAGATATTTACAACCATCTAAATAATCAACTTTCCTTCATCTACTCATTGTGAACATTTGTCCAATGTAGCAACAGTAACTAAAAGATCATGAGCGTCTGAGTCCGTAACCAGGACAACAATGGGCCTCATTCTCGAACGCAGTTAAGAAGAATTTAAGAAGGAATTTCTTCTGAATTGGATTAAGGAAAATATTTCCCATTCATGAAAGTTCTCATCTGGGATTTGTTCTGAACTTCAGAAGACTTTCTGAACTCGAAATAGCAGTCGTAAATCGGCCAGAGTTGTCTCAAATGCGATTCCTTAAAAAATCACAAGGATCAAACGAATCGCATTTAAGAAAACTCTGTGTTTGAAGTGTTAATGAAGTTATGAGAAATCATTGGTGATTGCGTTCAACTCTACAGACTATGGCAAGCGTTTTATCATTTAACCAATGAATTCTTGATATCCAAAATTCGAATTCTTGATATCCAAAAATCGAATTCTTGATTTCAAGAATTGTATTTTGGATATCAAGAATTCGAATTTTGGAAATCAAGAATTCATTGGTTAAATGATAAAACGGCCTGCCATAACAGACATCCTCGGATTTCGATAATTATAATAATTAACCTTGCTTAGTGTGCACACTGTTAGATCCAGTGGAGAAAAATTCCACTGCTCATCTTACTGGTATAATGTTGCACCGATGCACCTGTGCACCGGTTGCTTTTCGCTTGGACATAACTTGCATTCCTGTTGCTTTCGTAGTTGTGTCGATTCTGACTGTACACGTCACTGCTGTTGCGTGCCCTTATAAGGTGCTGTCGGGGCGTGTATGTATGCAAATTCAGGAGCACGAGGACGCGCCTTCAACTTAAGAAAACTCTTCCCGGGGAGCCCAGCTCAGAAAACTTCTGCTGCGTAGGAACACATTTTCAAGCGTTCATGAATTTTGCGGATGTGTTTTTCTTATGTTGTTTTTCCGAAGCCCGTAAGAAACATTTCAGAAGAAACTTAAGAACATGTTCGAGAATGAGGCCCAATGGCTTAGTGGCAATGACAGCCAACTCTCATTATGATACTTTTCTTGCAAAACGACTTGGTTCATTGTAGCTCTAGTCTAACTGTTAGTGATGGGAAGTTTGGATCATTCATTAAAATGAACAAATCTTTTTTCGAGTCATTCGTTCATTTCAACGGGGGGGGGGGGGGGGGGGGGGGATCATGACATGACAATGCATCATGACAGTTTGTATGATTTGGTCATTTATTATCACACTAGCTAACAATTACACTGCACTAAACTGTAAGTGTAAATATAAAGTGAAAATAACAAAACCAGTCAGTATGATGACTTGAGCGAATATCATTCACGTCTTACTAAAACAGCGGCCACGCAAAAGGGAATGAGGAAACTGTTTCCTCTACTAAAAAATACAATGCAGGTCATGTGAAAAATGATCCAAAGACTCGTAGAAAGACCGAGCCGGGAAATGAACGAATCGTTTGTTTCCTCTAGCAACCAGTACAGAGCCTATGCAGGTCATGTCAAAAATGATCCAAAGACTCGTAGAAACACCCAGTCGGGAAATGAACGAATCGTTCGTTTCCTCTAGCAACCTGTACAGAGCCTATGCAGGTCACGTGAAAAATGATCCAAAGACTCGTTCCCGAAGACCGAGTCGGGAAATTAACGTATCATTTCTGAGATCATTTGCATCAGTTTGTCTGTAACTTAACCAACAGTTTTACAACTTGCTCACACCTGCTCAGAACAAGTAGTTCATAGATGCAGCCGGTGTGGATCGGTGAAACTCACTCCTCAGGTATGTAAAAGGCCACCCGCGTCCTTGGATTGCTAGCTTTTCGTTGGCGTAGTTGGTAGTGGTGGCGCCTGGGATGTCAGAGGTGGCAGGTTCGAACCCAGTGCGGGACAAACATATGCCTGATACCTCTGACGGAGTTTGCAATGCCACGTCTGTTAAATATAATAGGCCTAGTCATATTTTCGTTATCACACGATGACTGACATATTGTCACATTATAAACATCTCTTTAAATACATGAAAGTGTTTTGCATAGCCGTTGTTATAGGTCACTTTTAAAATAATGTCATTAATTTTGACCCCCTGACAGGGGGGGGAATGTCACTCTTGCCTGTCTTCAAAACTTGAGAGCCCTGCATCCGTACTTGAGGAGCACGCCGGCAGCATTGTTTGTCATCCGGGGCTGATTGCAGTGAGTGTCGGGAAGCAGATTGTGTCGTCTTATCGGCTTTCTGTGTTTTGAATGTGGTCTATGTCACTGTTTCCTTGAGCGGTTAAACGCTGTTGTTAAATACCCGACCTACTACTGAGCCTTATAATAAAATCTATATTTTTATACTAATTCTCAGTGCCTTTTTAGTGAGGGAAACCTGGGTGTACTGGGCATTACAGTTTGACGCTGCGAGTAGGGTCAAACAGTGGATTGGGATTAGGGCAATGCGGAAAAGAAACGGTGACATAGGCCGAAGACCTCAGCGGGGAAGTGGTAGACCTCTAGACTCATCATGACAGTCCAGGAGTTGGAAAAGGACTTGCAAGTTTTAAAGGAAAGGTTGGCGTCTGAAAAGACACAGATGGCTTTACTTAAAGACCAAAATGAAAACCTGGCATCCAAATGATATGCGACTATACAGACGCCACCGCAAACGTCTCCGCAATCACAACGCCAATCTCCAACTAGGTCGTCAGTTCCTACAACAGTGGCCCACCATTGAACTTGTGTACATACCCAAAGACAAGAAGGGTGCTAGGTTTTCTGGGCATGCGGGTACTACGACCTATTATGAATGGGTAGATGATGTACAGAATTCTGTGAACTTTTGCAGGTATAAGCCTAGGGAACAGGCAGCCTATCTTTATGACCATCTAGATGGGGAAGCACAGCAAGAAATAAAGCACTGTTCAGAAGAGGTGAGGAAGGACCCAGGGAGGCTCTTAGAAACTTTGAAGGAAGCATACGGACACCCTTGCTCTTTAACTCAGGCCCAGAAACGTTTTTTTGACAGGAGGCAGAGAGAAGGGGAGAGTTTGAGAGAATATTCCCATGCTTTGTTGTCATTAGCTGAACTGATAAACCGTTGTAATCATGGCATTGAACTTTGTGGGGAACAAGCAGTGGGGAGCCAATTTGCTGAAAGTGTTAGGGACCCGGCTCTCCGTAGAGAATTAGAGAAAAAAAATTATTAGACAGGATCCTACAATCAAGTTTTAAGCCCTGCGTCAGGAGGCCATTTTGTTCAGTGAGGAGGCTGATTTTAGAGGTAAAGCAGCCTACACATGTGCAGCAAACACAGTGGTGGCAGAAAGTGCCCAGGTTGTTTCTAAAGGCCTATATATGCTTCTGCGTTTTTCAAAAACGGACACATGGGAACGCCCTCGTCTCCATGGAACGCCCTCTACAAGCTCTCCGTCAGCCCTCGTAGAGCCTCGGAGAGCTTGACGTGCACCTCCTTAATTTTGTAACTCTCCGTCGTAGCTATGGAGAGCTACGGAGAGCTACGGAGACACCCTTGGCTGTGATTGGTCAGTATTAAGTACCGCTTGCGTCAGGGGTAGGGGCGGGGTTGCCGTGATAGCAGGACGAACAGAATCCTTTGACCGCCATTGCTTGTAAAGTTTTTACAATTCATATTTCAGCTAAACGGTACATGTAAAACAGAATATGAATTAAAATGTGATTAGAAATGGGCAGTGTAGTTGCTGAAAATGAGCGTATTTTATTGATGGAACGGCTAATTTGTAAATTTGCTCCGACTTTTCGGTAACCTAGGTTAATAAACACTCAACGACGTCTAAACAAAAAACCGTTGCGCCACCTACTCTTCTGGCGGTGAATTGTTTTCAGCACCCACAGCCTACGGAGAACCATAAACGCAGTCTATCCGTCCGTATCCGTGCCTATCCGTGCGCCCGCCCATCCGTAAACGGAGACGCTGAAGCATATTTCGGCCTTAACCCAGATCCTCTCTTATGCGAGCTTAGGGAGGCTATGCGGAAACAGGAAGAGAAGCTTGATAGCCTAACCAAGAGGCTTGAGCAGATGCAGGGAGAGAGAGGTCAGCGCAGACCCAGGCAAGAACCCAGGTATGATCCGTCTGGTAGACCAATATGCTTTAGATGCCAGCAGGTTGGCCATATTGCTAGTTTTTGTAAAGGGCATTTCAAAGGCCTAATCCGAGTACCAACTCAGCATCCTATCGCCCTGTTTGGGCGGTAGCTGGGCAAGATCAGCAGTGTAGTGAGGGACCAAACTACAGGCGGGAGGCTGCTAGGTTCAAGGGATAATGTTCAGAATCAGAATTTGTGTTTATTCGCCATGAAAGTTTACACAGACAAGGAATTTACCTCGGCAGGAGAGCCTACCTAGGCAGCCATTTTCGGCGCCAACTAGAAAAGTTACAGCATAACATGAGGAGAGAGGAGGAGAGAAAAAGGCAACCCCCATACAATGCTCCTAGAGAAGTACAGTGTGGGAACAGGCAAAAACCTCAGCACATAAGCCCAACAACATTTACAAAACACATGACTTGCAACGGGGAGTCTGTGTGTGTGGGGGGGGGGGGGGAGACAAGCAGCATCTGGACCTGCAGCCATGGACATAGCATAGGCCATGTAGTAGATGAAAGTTAATCTGTGAGTGGGTCCGGGTTGGCGCCCTCGACCTAGGCCACAATCAGTCCGATTCTCCCTATGCAGATTGTGTTGGCAAGGATATCCTTGGTCATGACCCGGGCAGAGACCAAACCACAGATGTCGTTGGGCGCTCTCCGGGGGAGTTGGCCTTGGCCAAGGCCTGTGCTGGTTACGGGGCCGAAAGTAGGTAAGATTGGGGTAGTTGTTTTGACGAGTAGCCGCGACTCAATTTTCACGTCCACCCTTCAGGAAGGTCTCCAACTCCTCCATCTCCCTTGCAGAGCCGCAAACTTATCCCTGTTGTACTCCATACTTCGTTGTAAGTTCACAGTCTGAGCTCCGACAGCTCTGCCCACCGAATCAATCAGGTCGGGCAGCCTAACGGGGCTTTTGATAGCCACAGCCGTTTCCTTGATTTTCCGATATACAAACCAACCGCCTATTCCAAACAGCAAAAAGATTGTAATCACGGTTCCGAATATGAAGATGTCTTCAACGTCCTCCACGGAAAGCACCGCTAGACACACGACACGCCAATTCGCCCACGCGTCCATCGTGTAGCCAGCTGCGAACGTCCGTCAGGACAGTTGGGTTCCCCCGAACTCGAGTTTCTCTTCGAGAAGATGGTGTCAATTGCATTGAGAGACCAGCTAATTAATTCCAATGCTTCTATGGAATTAATGATTAACGATTCTTGTTAACGAAGCAGTCAGTAGTTTAATAGGGCCCACCCCTGTCATTCAGGTCTGTATGGGAGGGGTGCAAGTACCATGTCTAGTGGACACAGGTTCAACTGTCACCTTGATCACAGAAAGTTTTTTTTTTAAACACTTTGAAAGTAAGGGGGAGGGTGCTTTGAAGGAATGTGGGTGGCTTACTCTTAAGGCTGTTAATGGTGTGTCTATGCCTTATTTGGGTTACATGCAACTGAATGTGGAGATCATGGGGAAAGCACTCCCTCAATGTGGTATTCTGGTGGTTAAAGACCCCTCTGACCTGGGGACTAAACTGGAAAGAGCAAAAGTCCCTGGCCTAGTTGGCATGAACATACTGAAAGATTGCAGAGAAATTTTATCATGTCATTAGGGGCTGTGGGCAGCAAAACAACTTGTAGAACTGAAAGAAGGGTACGCAAAAGTATTGGCCCCGTCTGATGTTGTGGTACCTGCAGGGTGTATGTGTTTAGTACCAGCCACAGGGCCCCAATGTAACACTGCTTGCAGTTTTGGTTGAGGCATTAGAGTTGGATTAAGGGGTACTATCAGATAACTTATTGGTTTCCACAGCATATGTAAAGATGCAGGGGGGTCAGATTCAGATTCCAGTCCTAAATGTTGGCACTATGGACAATTGTTTACAGCCACACACACGCATAGCTCATATTTATACAACTGAAGTTGTAGTAGGAGCAGGGACAGTACATTTTCAAGACGTGGGTCCACAGGAAGTGCAGGTCTCATTCGGGTTCGATGAGGCTTCAGTAAGCATTCAGGGAGCAGAAAACTCGAATCTGCAGCAGTTTACGTGTCCTGGTCTGTCTGAGCAGTAGGTAGGGCAGGCCAGGGCTTTCCTGTCTGAGTATGCAGATGTCTTTGCGTTTAGTGACAATGATTTGGGGTGTACGGAAGTCATACAACATGAGATTCCAGTGACAGATGAGACACCAGTACATCAGAGATATCTGAGATTACCCCCTAGTCAGTATGAGGAAGTGAAGGCACACATTAAACAGCTGTTGGAGACGGGAGTGATAAGGGAGAGTAGTAGCCCATATTCCTCACCCCTGGTCATTGTAAAGAAGAAAGATGGCAGCATAAGGATGTGTGTGGATTACAGATTATTGAATTGGAAGACCAGGAAGGATGCATACCCCCACCAAGAATAGAGGAGTCCCTGGACGCCTTGCAAGGAGCCAAGTGGTTCTCAACTTTAGATCTGGCCAGTGGATACAATCAAGTTGCAGTGGTAGAGAAGGACCGACACAAGACTGCTTTTTGTACTCCATTTGGCCTGTATGAATTTAATTGTATGCCATTTGGTTGTAATGCTCCGGGGACATTTCAAAGACTCATGGAACGGATTTTAGGAGATCAGCATTTTCAGTCCCTCTTGGTATATTTAGATGATGTGGTCATCTTCTCACCCTGCTTTGAGCAACACCTAGCTCGTCTGCAAGTGGTATTGGCCCGGTTTAGAAAGCACGGAAAGCCGGTTTAGAAAGTGAGGTGGGCTGTTCCGTTACAGTTAATGAAGTGAGATCTTCATCCAGTTTTCCAGTGTACTTCGATGAGCTTCGATTATGGCCTTCTTGAAATACAGGTCCCAGGGCCAGAAGCCGGGGCCTGGGGAGTGTCAAAGAAAATTCTAGTTGGACTGTGTACATTTGAATAGTCGAAGATGGCGGTTTCAATACAATTTATTTAGACCATACAATTACATTTGATTAAACAAAGCTTTGCTGATCAGTCATTAATGAAGGAGGTGCCATCCACACAGATCGTTCGCAAGATTGATAGAGCACTTTCACACATGCACTGCCTTATATAAACTTTAGATCAAATGGCATTCTGCCCATTTGATCTAAAGTTGAGGGCAAGCTGCCCACAGAGCCATCAGCCCATTTGATCTAAAGTTGAGGGCAAGCTGCCCACAGAGCCATCAGCACCTCACATTCCTTTGAACTTAACTTAATTATCTTCCCTTCCTGTCTCTTACCAATGAACATAGAAGCTTATAGATTTCATAAACATACATCTATGCATATGACCAACATTTCTACCACAGGAGAGAGCCAGAGAAGATGGCCGAACACAGGAACTGTTGCGCCAATGGGAGAGGGTGTTGGAGGAAGGTGGCGTTTTATTTCGGCAGTTCCACAATGCTCGGCGGGGTCCCATAAAGCAGGTGGTCTGCCATGCAGTCTGCAAGGGGAGGTCCTACGAAGGATGCATGAGGAACACGGACATCAGGGGGTTGAGAGGACATTCAGGCTGATAAGAGCTCGATGTTACTGGTCAGGTATGTATCAAGACATTGAGGCCTATTGCAAGCAGTGCAGAAGGTGCATTGTTTCAAAGGCACCAGTGCCAAAGGTGGTGACGGAGCTAAGAAGTCTGCTGGCATCCAGACCCTTTGAGGTGGTGGCCATGGACTTCACAGTCTTGGAGCCGTCCAGTGATGGTCGTGAAAATGTTCTGATCTTCACTGAAATTTGTAAAAAATTTACAGTGGAAATTCCAAAGGAGATAGTGTCAGGTTTAATTATAGAATAGGACTTTTGTTGTGTGGGGTGATTTATGTCTTAGGTCTTATCATCGGGACGATGATAACTTAAGAGGGGGGTGACTGTGATATGGGTGTGGCTCCAGAGGGTGTGACGATAAGGCCACACCTAAGGCTTGTACCGATATAACTGGGTGTGAGCTTGTAGGGTCACATCCGTACTTGAGGTGCACGCCGGCAGCATTGTTTGTCGTCCGGGGCTGATTGCAGCGAGTGTCGGGAAGCTGATTGTGTCGTCTTATTTCTTGGTTTTGGATGTGGTCTATTTCACTGTTTCCTTGAGCGGTTAAACGCTGTTGTTAAATACCCGATCTACTACTGAGCCTTATAATAAAATCTGTATTTTTATACTAATTCTCAGTGCCTCTTTAGTGAGGGAAACCTGGGTGTACTGGGCATTACACTATAATTAAGTTTGTCATGCCATGAGCATAATAGCGTTCATTACAAAATGGTTACATCTGCTTTAAAATAACGAAATAAACTCTACAAACAACCGTCATGTATATATGCAACCATTTGTAAAACGTGCTACAATAAAGGCAGGCAACTGTAGATTATCAAGTCCTTTCTCCTTTACTCATTAAGCTCAGGTAAATCAGCGATGTGCTAATGTTCCCTTTTGTGCTCTTCCCCTGTTCGTATCCGCGAACACGTTTCCAGCAACTTTTCTTAGTAGTATGAGCCAGGTTCGAGAATCGAACACAAATTATTGGGGGAGATCATTTTTGAAATTTGAAAAAAATAGCATACTTCATAGATTTCAAGATCCAGTGTAATTTGATAAAATAAATAAGCAAATTAAGGAAGATAAAATAGTCTAAAGAAAAGGTGGAAAATATATCTATGTGATAAAATGAAGTATGCCTAACCACATTAAGGGAGCTAAAATAGCCTAAAGAAAAGGTGGAAAATATATCAATGTGGACAGATGTGTGATGTCTGGAGTGGCCTTAAAAGTTTTCTGGGACTACAGAGAACCAATGTACACCCTGCAACATGAGCCTTAAGGATTGTGGCACCTTTGCAGATACTCTGAACTCGTTCTAGAGGGCTTAACTTCACCAAATAGCCAAAGTCAACAAAGTATTATGTCCTGATAACATCAGTAATAACAAGCTCCTGGAGACCTGCTACAAACAACTGGCCCTGTCTTCTGTGAACTGTTCAACTGGTCCTTGGAGGAACTGGAACCCACAGTTCCAGCTCTTTGGAAGACCTCTGCCATCTGCCTTGTTCCAAAGAAGAGCAGACCCAGGCTTCCCAATGACTTCCAACATGTAGCTCTTACATCAGGGGTGATGAACAGTTTTGAATGTCTGATACTTTTGTAACTACAAGATACAATCCAGAACCTGGCAGATCAACTCCAGTTTGCCCATATGAAGTGTAGAGGTCTCGATGATGCTGCCCTTTCTTTCCTTCATCATGCACTCCCATCTGGAAAAACTAAAAGCACATGCTAGGCTTGTGTTGTTGGAATATCTCTAGTGCCTTTAACAGAATGTACCCACATCTGTTGGGAATAAAACTACTAAACATGAGTAAATCCTTGATTCATACTGCAGATAATTAAATTCCACACACACACAGGGTTCTGTCAAAATACTTATGCAATGTTCGTATTCTGTGATTCGTTTCATTGTTTTATTTTATGCTCTATACATAAATATCAAAGTTATCTGAGGAAATACAAGTTTAACTCTAATCTGTTATACTTAAATTTATTTAATGTCATCATCACAAAAAAAAACATTTTCTTTGAGTAATGTGGGATGGTGGTGCTGTGGAGGATCCACCGTTTCCTTCTCTGCTACTGGTGGTGAACCTCTATGGTGGATGGGCTGCATGAGGATGCTTCCTAGATTATGTTTTGTATTGGACATGACTCAAAACATTGATCACATCAGTGGATCAGATCATCTTTCATATTCCTGTAAATACTGCACATGCTACATTTTGGATGTGTCTGACACCACAAAGTTCTGGAAAAGTGAAGTTCTATTCTATTTGCTATGGCTTTTGCAGTCACTCAATCTCAACCACAAATGTGTAATGTTAGAGAGGCAAGACACAAGGTTGACTCTCAGGGCAGATTCAAGATATACATTGTTTATTTTGAATAATTGTCAAACAATGACAATCACCCTTCCATATCATTCCATCCCCTCCATATCACTCCATCTAGACTTCCATACAACTTCATCCTTCAATGAGAGATAGAAGCAAGAAAAACAAATATAAAAAAACGTTATGGATATTTGACTTTTCCTGACCTTTCAATATTCAAACCCCATATTGTGAAGTCGGTGACAGTACTACTTACTAGTTGAATGGTCTCCCTTCAGTGCGCTATTATTTAGATGTCCCCTCCAAACTCCTCCACTTCACTGAAATAGTACAGACTATATTACTTCTAGGTAAGCATAAATATCAGTTACCCTAACAAAGTAGTGTACATTAATTAGCATTACTTAAGTGGTTGATAATAAAGGTATTAATAGTAGATTATAAAGTTGTACGGCATTGTGCAGAAAATGTACATTCTCACTTGCCTCCGATGATAAACTGGTCCAGTGATGAAGACCTTTTCTGCATCCTGTTTTGAACGTTTAGCTAACTTAAATATGTTGATTTAAGCTACGTCGCGCTACTGTTTCATAAAACAAATACGAGTAACAATTTACTGTTCGTTTTTAAGGACGCTTGTGTGTAGAGCTAGCTACAGTAGCTAGTGCTATAACCAGAGAATGTCTAATAAAGAGAGAACTCCCACTCTCGGGAAACTTCCAGGTTCTGAACTGGTTGCAGTTCCACTCAAGTTCCATATGAGGGCGCTAACAGTCGAGTGCAGAATCAATGGAGGTCTATGGAGCTATACCCCTCAAAATCCACTTTTCTCAGGATATAATTTTTTGTCTAGTAATTTGAATTCTGAAATCGAAAAGGGAGGCCAAAGAAATACACATCACTGGGTGTTAGATTTTTTTTAAAGTCGCCTTTCTGTTCTAAAAAGCCTTTGAAAATGGCATTGACGTCATACACATCGTACGACCAGAGCTACTGCTTGACGGCAAGCTCTGGTTACTTCCACTTTTCTCTCGAGGCATCGACAACACAGCTGACAGGTTAGGCTCTCCCTGTCAATACACATGCTAGAAAGAGTTTTGGCTTGCTAATGTTGTTGCTAATGTTGTTAATGCTCTGACATTCTGGTTCTGCTTCGGATGCCATCAAGCGGGATCTCTGGTCGTAGTCAGTCCTTCACTAACCAATCAACATTCGTTAGCAGAATGCTAGCGTGTTATGGGCAACAACGACTTACCCTGTAAGAAATCGAAAGGACATAAGTACTCCTTCATTCAACTTTTGACCTGTAATCCATGTTGAACATGCAAAAACTATAATCAAATCTGAGATTTATCAACGACAATCAGGCGAAAGAGACTAATTTAGGCGTTTAGCTCCATAGACTCCCATTCATTTTGCACTCGACCACGATCACTCCCAGTGGAACTCTGGTGGAACTGCAACAAGATTTGGTACAATGGGGCTTAATAGGGAGTGGGCAGGCTCTCCTTAAACAGGCTCTGCTATAACTACTGAATGTTAGCTCTAACTAATCAAGTAGTTTGTTTGACGTTGAAAACCACTCCAGTGTCTTGAAATGATTTTGACAGCAAAGTTGAAGTTAGCTAGCTAACGTTGTCCAATTCAAGACACTAGAATTGTTTTATACATAACCATACATGATTCACATTAGCTACTTACACTCTGATTCTAGTCCATCTTGTTTAGAGCCGTAATGCTACAATATACGCTACTGCAGGAAAATATTATCTTGTTCCGGTCCACGTTTATCCCATTCGCTACGTGGCGCTGTCAGATAAAACGAGGGTCCTAGAACTGCGGTCCTGAAACTGCAGCTCTCCAGCTCTCCGGGCTCTCGGGGGTCTCCGGCTGTGCAGGTAACCCCTACTCGTTTAAAGGCCATGTGGCAGGTTAACCACCACTGTGGATTAATGGATACATAAAGCACTCAAGATATGTATATTATACAAAGACATCTCCAAATGGTGTCTCAAAATGGTGTTTAAGACCAGTTTTTGTCATTCTTAGTGTTAGCATTAGCATATAGAGGGTTTTCACCGACATCACGTTCTGGGTGGTAACCCGGAAGTGCGGCCATTTTGGAGGCACTCGGTGTAAATAACTGAACGGAGTACAACCAAAGAACGTATATTCTATACTCTTTGGTACAACTGTAGCCTTGTGTAAACGACCAAAATTGTCATCAAAACGCGTCCAAGATCCAAAGGCATATAGGGAAGGACTTGGACCACAAGAAAAGGGTCGATATTTTGAGAAATTAGGATTTATTGGCAGTGCAGATCCTACCACAAATCTGTATGTTGTCCAGATTTTTCCCTCGTAGATCTTGGTTTAGCTTTGCCAACCACAAGCGCCTCCTTTCCTCCTTCCTTCCTCTTTCCTTTCACTGGCAGTCCTTTCCCTGGTTTTTTGAACTTTTGGAAGTCGATAATATACCAAATGTTTTTCACGATCTGTCCTATTTGTACAACCTGAAACACGGCAATAATTCACTATTTTCCTTGACGACGTTCGGGATATACTTCAGTGCCAGTGCTTTGTTGTGATGTGGAGTGCCTCCAAGATGGCGACTTCCGGTCTGATGACGCGTCAGTGAAAACCCTCTATTAGCGCAATTCGACGATGACGTCACGTTGGGGAGTTGTGGAGCAGAGTAGCCTCTGTGTCATAGAGTTAATATAACTAGAGTAAGCTACTTTTGTCTTCCAAGATGGCGTCCCCATTCATTTCTATGAAAAGTGCTCAGTGGCGCAGTGAGGCAAGCGAGAGCGCGAGACTGGACACGGCCATCTTTCCACTTCCGTGTCTTCCTGTCTAGCTTTAAACAGTGGCTCTTTTTTTCCCTAGCTCCGAGAGCTCATGTAAATGGGCTATCGGCCAATGTGAACTTTTGTGCTCGTGCCCTGTTAGTATCCCCGAGCACATTTGCAGGCAACTTTCATTGACTAGACAAATAAATGGATTGCTAGTTTACCCATTTCGGATTGGTTTCAACCTTTGCAAAAATCGGGAAAAATTATTCTATGAAAAAGCTAGTAGTATGAGCCAGGTTTGAGAATCAAACACAAATTATTGGGGGAGATAGTTAGTAAATGTTGAATGGAGTTAATAGAATAAAAACGACCGGAAGAGTCGGAAACCTAACCGTACATGCAATACCACCTACATCAACCGGGGCCGTTGCTTCAAGCCGAGGGGCGAGGGGTGGCTTGCTCTGTGTAGAACTAGAACTATGGCGACTGATCGGGATGAAGAAGGGGTGGCAAGAACCACTAATGTATATGATGGCCGTCAAAGCCAAATAAATGATTCATATAACATTTATTAAATTATTTATTTATTAAACGGTTCATTGTACCGAGGAGAATGAGTGGAGAGTTGATGAAGTGTCCTCCTGGTGAGTTGCTATCATTTAACAACGCAGCAACGACCTCTGGAGCTCGTCTACAAAGAGCAGTGCACATATACAATCTGGAAGTCAACGTTTTCTTTATATCTAGTGATTATTCAGTGCCTGACATTACTTTTAGAGGCACTACACTAGCCTACATTTACGTTTCACTTTTCCATGCACAAAAGTCACGTCCGGGTAAACATTGTGCCTTTGACCAACGAAGATGAGCTGTAATATTATACAAATGATAACAATTGAAGTGTTATAAAAAACGGTATTTGTTACATTAAACATTTACACAATTTCTGCAGAATGAAACACTTTATGTACTGTATTGCAGCTTCGTCCCAATATCTACAGACCGTGCAGCTAATTTGACTTGAACGGGGGCTTATTACTTGAAAGAGGAATTATTTACTGATTTTTCTCTGTTACATTATCAGGGCTACGAAACACTGTGACTTGCTAAAGTAGGCAAATGGCTAGTAGTAGAACATAACATTCGATAATAATTGCAGTCAATCAAACAGCTGCAAGTGTGACCGCTGTTCTCCGTCCTCCAACTCAACCACTCGTCACACGCAGTAGGGATGATAAACAGGTTATTTCTGCAACGGAATAATGCACGTGTCGGGGTTTCACTGAGAAATGGTTTCTAAACCGACAGACATTCTCCCCAATTCTGTGGTAACAGTCCCAGAATTCCACAGTTTTGCTGCCGGCTGCATTACTCCGGTAATTACAATAAAAGGCCAGTAGATGGCCTCCTAACATTATGCAGTCATTTAACAACATATTCACATCGCTACATACACCCCCCTTAAATTCTGCAAAATTTGGGAAGCACAAAAAAAAACTAACAACAAAAACAAATACAAATATATATTTAAATATAAGCTTACAGAACAATCAGGTAGACAACATGAATCACGTAGAGCACCATTGTACATATCAGTCGATGAAAACCCTCACCTAGGGAGTGTGTGAAGATGGGGTGGTACCATACCCCAAACTAAACACAGAAGAAAGAAATGCCTACTACACCTCTCATACAAGTACGAGGCTCATACATTCAACCCTGTAAACACTTGCTCTGTGTAAACAGCTCCTGCTCATTCCCTTAACCAATCCGTAACCAATCTACATTGCAAAAACACTTCTATCAAAAGAAAACAAGGATGCCCCCGATGGCACTGAATCAGTTACAATTTGGTCATTCACTTCACAAATAAGCCTCTTAGGAGGTCTAGTAAGTCTACCAACTCTTGTTCTGGTGGACTCAAGCATGATCCTACGTGGCTGCGTGCAAACTACGGAACCTGTCCTGTCATTGCCTACCGGGTCAGCCTCACAAACAGGGGAGTCAAGGACACTGCCTATCGAAGGTTGGGTACTGTCGTCACTAGAGACATCACTATCCTGGTAGATCATGACTTCACTCAGGTCACTAGCTAGGCCATCCTGTGAATAACTGTCAACTACGTCAGGTAAGTCTTCAGAACAGTTCCCATTTGACTCATCTACTTGTCTGAGCCAGTCCAACGTCCGCGCATTGCTGTTTCCTTCCTCAGGGACCTTAGGAGTATCCTCACACTCTGATTCACTTTGCCTCTCATTCTGGTCAGGCTCACCGTCTATAGGGAGGAAGTTTATGGCAAGTAGAAGATTCCTGTGAACAATCTTCTCTCTGGCTGTGTCCAAATCCTTGATCCTATACAAGTTGATGTCCGGTGCCACTGATATCACTTCGTAGAGAGTCGAGTCCCATTTATCTGCAACCTTCCTCTTACCCCGTTCACCTCTGTTGGCCAGCAAAACCCTGTCACCAACTGCTAACGGTGATCCTCTAACCTTGCTGTTGTAGAGATTGGCATGACGGGTCTGATCTCTGAGGCTGTGTTTTTGAGCAATCCGGGCTGCCTCACTCAGGTCTTTCTTCAACTGGGACACAAAGGTCAACCGATCCACTACACTGGTGTCTGCAAGAACATTCTGAAACATGACATCGACTGGAAGACGTGGGACTCTCCCAAACATGAGATAACAAGGCGCAAAGCCAGTTGTCTCATGTTCAGTGCAGTTGTAACAGAAGGTTAACGTTTGAAGCATCTGTGGCCACCTGGCTTTGGACTTCAACGGCAGAGACCTTATCATACCACCAAATGTTCTATTGAAGCGTTCCGTGATCCCATTCCCCATCGGATGGTATGGTGTAGTATGTGACTTTTTTACTCCAGCCATTTCCAGAAGTTATTTAATCAATCTGCTCTCAAAATTAGCTCCTTGGTCGGAGTGAATGCGCTTCGGGAACCCATAAATAAAGAAGAAGTCGTTCCACAGCCGACGGGCAACTTGCTTTACAGACTGATTCTTGCAAGGGAACGCATTGGCCATTTTCAAGAAATGATTGGTCATGACTAGGACATCAATGGACTTGTTGTCGCCCTGTTCCGCTGTCCAAAAGTCGATGCAAACTAGTTCCATCGGCTCTGAAGTGAGGATGTTTGCTAGTGGAGCACGAGCATGCGGTTCAGGGGTTTTCCCCACGATGCATTGACGGCAGTTCTTGACATGGTTAACGATGTCCCGCTCCATTCCTGTCCAAAAGAATCGCTGTCTTGCTATTGTTCGAGAACGCCCTTGGTGGCCTGCTGAATCATGGAGGCCGACAAGTACTTGCTGTTTCATAGAGTTGGGTACGACATACTGGAAGAGCTGCTTGTTCATATTCTGCGCCCTCCGTTCTCTGTACAATATCCCATCACGGATGGTGAGCTTGTTCAGGTGCTTCAGCAATCTGATCACGCCGCGAGGCTCAGACGCACTTTCATGTCTAGTAGGTCTATGACGTTTCCGGACATAGTATAAAACTCTGCACAGAGTATTATCTTGCTCTTAAAAGGCTCAAAAGTTCACTCTGGGGAAGGGCTGTGGGTTGGTCTCCTTGTGGAAGCTGAAGGACAGATGCACCTATACCCAATATTTCACTCAGCCCACCTGAGCATTGTGCATCTAATACGGCAGAAACTTCATCAGCAGAAATGGAACCACCTGTCCTAGGCAAAGAGGCGGTGACAATAATCTCTCCATGTGAACTCCCACCAGGCGAGCTTGTCACTGCTATGTAATTGTTGCTGGCTCTGAAAGCATCTTGTACAGTTGTATTGACAACTCCGTTTACTCGATCCAGGAGAGATAGGTAGGGCTCTGTCACGAGTCGGTGACTGACACATGACTGGACGAACGGATCCCTGCTCAAAGCGTCAGCTACCACATTTCTACTGCCGGGAACATATTTGAGGTCAAAACTGTACGAAGCAAGCTTGGCCACCCAGCGCTGTTCACACGTATCAAGTTTGGGCTTCGTCAGTATGTACGTCAGTGGGTTATTGTCCGTCCAGGCTGTGAAGTGACGTCCCCTTAGCCAATGGCTAAACTTGTCGCAGACTGCCCACTTCAACGCAAGGAATTCAAGTCTGTGTGCCGGACAGCAAATGCAACAGGCCTGGCCGTCTTCTCACCTTTTGAGATCTGTGAAAGCACAGCCCTGATTCCATCGAACGAAGCATCAACAGCAAGGATAAACGGCTCACTGAAATCAGGGTGGGCCAGGGTCACACTTGTCACTAGATCGTGTTTTAGCAGTTCAAATGCTTCTTGACATTCCCTTGTCCAATCCGAAGGGGTCAGTTTGACACATACCTCCTTTTTTCTTGATCCGCATCCTCTCTGTGCCACACTTTGCTTGGTTGGCCCGGCTGTAAGCTTGAACAGCGGCTTGGCTTTAACTCAACAGTTCTCTATGAAATGCCCATAGTACAGGACCATTCCCAAGAATGAACGAATCTTCTTTGAACATGGTGTAATTTGGTTTGACTCCATCAGATCTGTTGCCTGTACATTGTTGATACTCTGAACTTTCTCTGGGTCTGTCTGTACCCCATTCTCACAGATCACGTGGCCAAGAAATCTTACAGATCTTCTTAAAAAATTGCACTTTTTTGGAGCTAACTTAAGGTTGTGTTTAGACAACCGAGAGAACACCATTTGAAGACACTCAAGCGCTAACTGTTCAGTTGGTGCAAAGACCATAAGGTCATCCAAGTAGCAAAGTAGACTTGTGAAGTTCTCATCCCCAAATATAGACATCATCATGCGCATGAAGGTTGCTGGGCTGTTGGAAAGGCCTTGGGGTAACCTTTTGTACTCATGCAGTCCGAAGGGATGAGAATGCGGTGTATTTCTTGTCTGCTTTGTGTACAGGAACATTATAGAAACCTGATGTAAGGTCCATTGTTGAGAAGAATGCATTCCCGCCCAGAGCAGCTTGCGCATCAGCCTGGTGTGGCAAGGGATGGGCATCCTTCGTTGTTCTTGTATTAAGCCACCTGAAGTCAGTGCAAATCCGAAGATCTCCATTTTTCTTCCACACCAGAACAAGTGGACATGCATATTCGCTCATAGATTTGCATATGAGGCCCCTCTCTTCCATTTCATTGAGAGCAGTTCTCAGCTTCTCGTAGTGGCCGGGGGGGTACTCCCCGATAAGGTAGGCGGAAAGGTTTGTCGTCGACCAAATGGATTCTGTGTACAAAGTCCTTGGCTTCGCCGCAATCCATTTTATGTCTGGAAAAGATTGTTTCGTGTCCCTCAATTATGCGTAGCAGTTTATCTTTCTAGGCCAGTGACACCTCACATGATTCCAAGTCTATGTCCTGTAATCCCAGAACCTTGAGGACTGCTGCCATGTCTTCCTTTGTCCTAGATGAACTGTCAGATTGCTGCCCATACTGCACATTAGACCGAATAGTGTCAGTCTCCGGTAAATCCTCTGCCGCTATGCAGGGAGACACATTAGCAATCTTTGCGTTCCTCCTTAAGGTAATCGTTTTGTCAGTGGGGTTGATCATTTTCACAGGAACAGAACCATCTCCCCACAGAAGTGTAATTACTCTTCCAACAAGTATGTGTCTCGGTTTGGATCTGGATTGTGTAGGTTCAACGATAACCGTGCTGCCCACTGATGAGACTAGAGATGATGGCAGCTTTCCCCAGACTAGATGCTCACTCCTTGGTTCTAGAGTCACACTCCGTTTGAGCTTGACAGCACCTACACTATCTGGTACAGCTTCACCTCTCCATTTCTCTGAATTATTCTGAGCCCCTCAGTTCCTGAGACTGTAACTTCTGGTCATCTTGTCGATGGACGGGAATTGGACTAACCTCCATCCTGTTCACTGCAACTCTCACGTTCGAGTCTTCCTGCACATTTGCAGCAGCGACATAAACTGACATTGTTCATCACTTTGATCATTATCAGGTGCAGACACTAGTCTCCAGTAATCATCTGTCTCCTTTAACAGCTTAATCAGGATTTTTATAGCGTTACTGCCCAATATGATCTAATCTGCCTGACCGGGCACGACGAGCGCAGGAATGACCATTCTGCATCCATACACTGTAACATCTAGATCATACATAGCTTTTGGAGTGACCTGATGACCACCGCAGCTTATAATGACAATATTCTCAGCTGAATAACTCTTAATATCAGGCATGGCTTGCCGTAGGCGTGCTTCAGCTGCCTCACTTAGAGTGCATGCCATCGATCCACTATCAATCATAGCTTTTAATGTGAGCTTCGTTCCAACATCTACAGGTGTGTAAAATAAAATATCTGTTTTAGGGATCTTCTGGGTCCCTTGAAAAATTACAGTCTTACTACTTGGGATACTGTTACTATAGAACTCGTACAAGGATTCACTATCATCTATATTAACAACAGAGGTTTTGGGAGGTTCACTCAAATGGTCAAATGGCACTACCACCCCTTGAGTGCAGACATGTTAGTTTCCCTGTTCCTTCTCAGCTGCAGCTGACATTTTGCCCGGACAGCCATGTCTTGAATGACCAGGCAAGTGACATCAAAAACACAGGTTGTGCTCAAGGCAGTGGGTCAAGGTAGAGTGAGCTGCGTTCTTACATATGGAACATGGCGCCATATTTAGGCCCTCAATTCTGGGTGGTCCACCAGTCTTCCTCATAGAGTTATAACGAGATGTGTTACTGCCACTTAACAAGACCTTCTCTAACATGTCAATCACTCTCTCCATAGTCGAGTGGTCTGAGCCCCTCAGTTCCTGAGACTGTAACTTCTGGTCATCTTGTCGATGGACGGGAATTGGACTAACCTCCATCCTGTTCACTGCAACTCTCACGTTCGAGTCTTCCTGCAAATTTGCAGCAGCTTTGAAACACATCTCGGCATGGTAGTTGTTTAACAGTTCCTTGCACTTCGTGTGCAGACCACTTGTGTGGTCCTGGTTCACCACAATGGTCCTGGCTCTAAATGTCAAAGCCTCTTTGCTCTGACAATTTCTTATGAACATTCTCGTGATGTCAATACTGAGGTCATCTTTTATCTTACCCTGTCCCTTCAGGCCCTCTACAGCAGTGTCCGCAGCTCTGTGAAGTCTCAACCTGTAGTCATATGGTCCTTCCTGCTCCTTTGGCAAGGTTGTGTAGAAGTCCTGTAGCGGGATGGGTGAATATTGACTCTGGCCGAAAATGTCGTCTCAGGAAACCATAGATTGAGTCAGGGTTGACTTTAACGTCAAGGCTACTATTTCTGGTCCCAATTTTGACTACATATTTGGCTCTGCCTCTGAGATGGCTAAGAATCTCTTCAGCTTGCTCTCCGACATTTATATTTCCTTTTTAAATGTAGCTCTTCATGGCGTCCTCCCAATCATCGAATGTGATTGTGTCTGTCTTGTCTCCCCTAAAAAAAGGTGGCTCTTTCACTTTCCTCTGGGTGAACACTTGAACCTCGGTCGCTCTCGCGCCACTGCTCATTGGGAAGTCAGATTCGTCATGTCGATTAGTCTGTCTGGTAGCTACAGTCTTTGCTGGGCTAGGTCTCTGAACAGTATTTGAAGCACCTATCGGGCTAGCAGAGGTCAGATGCATAATGATGCTATCGGCTAACTGCTGACCTATCTGTTGAACTATGGTAGACATCTGACCGACTAAGTCTGTACTATCACTCAAGCTGGGAGTAGAAGTACTAAAATCAAGCAACTTAGGTGGATTAGTTGTGTTACGGCCCATATTGACTATATTGTCTCCATTGACTAGAGGAACAGGATTTGTGACCTCATCGCTACTGACATTACTTACAAATGGACCCACATTTGGAAATGGAATAGGTAGCCCCAACACTCCCCTACCCCTGCCCCTACCCCTGCCCCTACCAACATAGGTTGGAGTAAGCTGGGTTGAGCAACCAATTTGTCGGATATCCATATTAAGCTAAACAAGGCAAATTAAACACACTGCAAAAATAACTGAAGTTGTGGATAGCATTGTATCTACAATCTGACGGTTTGGTTGTGGCCTTCCTCCTCAGCTCTCTGCAGACGATGGGGTAGCAGGACGGATCCCAGTTCGATGAATGGCACCAACTTGATTGATGATCCGGGTCACGGCAATAATGTGACCGCTGTTCTCCGTCCTCCAACTCAACCAATCGTCACACGCAGTTAGGGATGATAAACAGTTTATTTCTGCAACGGAATAATGCACGTGTCGGGGTTTCACTGAGAAATGTTTTCTAAACCGACAGACATTCTCCCCAATTCTGTGGTAACAGTCTCAGAATTCCACAGTTTTGCTGCCGGCTGCATTACTCCGGCAATTACAATAAAAGGCCAGTAGATGGCGTGAACTCCCAACATTATGCAGTAATTTAACTACATATTCACATCGTTACACAAGACCCAGTGAAATGTTATATCCAGCTAGCAAACTAACGTTAGCTAGCATCGCTAACGACATTGGCTAACTCAACTTCGGTAAGCTATCCTCAGTATTTGCAAGCTGGCCAGTGCAAGTACTAGTAACATGCCATTTTATTTTGTTTAAGTTTAAACTTGTCCAGTGGGGCAAGTACATTCTTTTCCACTTGCCCTACAAATCTAGCCTGGCTCTGCCCTCCTACGTACTTCCGCTCAATTTGGATTTTGCTTCTGTACTAGGTCTGGGAGCTCGGTTCTGAAGTCAGTTTCCAGAAACAATTTTTTTGTAGGTCCAATCAGCGAACAGAGGGAGTGGCTGAGAACGATGACGTTAATGTCGTGCACTTGTTTGAGTAGTTCAGTAATGGCGGTGGAGAAAGATGCGAGCGAAACTATTCTGCGGTTGTGGCAACGCTGCCGAATATAGGTTAAAGCCGGAGGAAGAACATTCCTTGCTGAGTTTTGTTAGTGGCCATGATGTTGTGGCCCTCCTCCCCACGGGGTTCGGGAAAAGTTTGATTTTCCAGCTACGGCAGCTAGCTCCTTTACATTAGTGGTGAAGGAGTTGGCTAAGGCGAACGCTTGCGATTGGTTATGACAAATCAGAGTGGCTCTGGGCGGATCCAATAGTTTTAAACTTCAACAGAGGACCCGCCTTCAAGGAAGTTAACGTTTGTCAATCGAGAGATCCCAGACCCTCTGTACAAATGAAATGTACGAGGGTCTGGTTAGGACCAGGCTACTACAAATCCACTTGTCCCGGACAATCATGTCGTTGTAGTTCAGATAGACTACCGGGTAAACGTAGCTCTAGATCCAGAAGACATCATGCTATGGGCTAGCTATATGGGCTAACTTGCCAGTCCCACCTGTAAAATCCCCCCAAGATCATAAATATTTTCCCCGACAATGTAAAAACCTTTCCAATTAGATGTCCCACGTTTTGATGGTACTAGCAGAGCCCATATTAGACTTTCTCTGGTACTATCCTAGTTTTTTTTCTAATCGATTTCAATGGTCTCAAAGCAGACTTTTGTCTGTTGTCTCCCCAACGTGACGTCATGCAATGCATTTTTGCAATGCAATTGCAAAAAGTAGCTACATTTTCATATTATATTGCGTTTTGTGACACCCAACAACATCAAATACAATGGATAAAAGTTTTAATTTTTATTACCAACAAGCAAATGGCAAAAATTGAAAAATGTACCTGCCATATGGACTTTAAGGAGAGCCTTGCCACTCCCTATTAAGCCCCATTGTACTGAATTTTGTTGCAGTTCCACGAGAATTCCACTGGGAGTGATTGCGGTCGAGGGCAAAATGAATGGGAGTCTAGGGGCTAAATTTGTCTCCTTCGCCTGATTGTCGTTGAAAAAATCTCAGATTTCATGGTAGTTTTTGCATGTTCAACATGGATTACAGGTCAAAAGTTGAATGAACGAGTACTTATGTCCTTTCAATTTCTTACAAGGTAAGTCGTTGTTGCCCATAACACGCTAGCATTCTGCTAACGAATGCTGATTGGTTAATGAAGGACTGACTACGACCAAGGGTGACCAGAAGCATGACCCTGGAAAGGAGGACACTTGGTTCCAAAAAGGAGGACAAAGGGTCAAAAAGGAGGACAACCCCAAAAAGTTGTTGACGGGGGGGGGGGGGGGGGTTTACGTCCCTATGGTTTCAGAGCCATCTGGGTTCCCAGCGGTGCGTGCACCTATCAGTCAGGGGGGGGGGGGTGCCCGGCAGACCTAGCATTATCCTTGTGCAGTTGCGTATAGCAGGCATGCTTAAAGCCCCTTTCCCCCTACTACTCACGTCAATGTCAATGCGACAGAACTTACAGAAGGTATGATATTGATCTTTGCTGCTCTTATGGAAAAGTGGAGTTCTGAACTCCACGTAGGTTTGAAGGAGATCTTTCTTTTTGGCATCGGAAAACTTACGCGAGTTGTAAATTGCGACGGTGGGCAGGAAGGGTCAAAAAGGAGGACAAAAGGGCAAAAAGACGGACACGCAACAGCGGTCCGGACAAAAGGCTGGAAAACCGGACTGTCCGGCCGAAATCCGGACGTCTGGTCACCTTACTACAACCAGAGATCCCGCTTTATGGCATCCGAAGCTGAACCAGAATGTCAGAGCATTAGCAACAGTAGCAACAACATTAGCAAGCCAAAACTCTTTCTAGCATGTGTATTGACAGGGAGAACCTGTCAGCTGGGTTGTCGATGCCTCGAGAGAAAAGTGGAAGTAACCAGAGCTTGCCTTCAAGCAGTAGCTCTGGTCGCACGTATGACGTCAATTACATTTTCAAAGGCTTTTTAGAAAGGCAACTGTAAAAATTTAACAACCAACAGTGTGTTTTTTTGCCTCTTTTGCCTCTCCTTTCAATTTTTTTTTACAAAAATTTATATCCTGAGAAAAGTGCATTTTGAGGGGTATTGCTCCATAGACCTCAATTCATTCTGCACTCGACCGTTAGCGCCATCATATGGAACTTGAGTGGAACTGCAACCAGCTCTCGAGAGTGGCAGTTCTGCCAATATTAGACATTCTCTGACGGTACTCGACAGTGGCTAGTGGTACGTGCCAGTGCCTCTACTGGCACCTAGTGGTACATGCCAGTGCCTCCACTGGCCCGTGACAGTGGCTAGTGGTACATGCCAGTGCCTCCACCAACCTGACCTCACAGTCTATTCGAGTCCAGTCTTTTTGTGTCCCTCGATTTCGTATACTATGTTACGAAAAACTGAACCACAAAGTGGCGCTTCACCCGAAATGTCACCTAAAATGTGTGTAGCTTATCGTAAATTAATACTCAAGTACTGCATTCATATCCACAATAAAAATTATACAAATATAAATTATATATTATTATACACATTGCTCTCTGCTTTAAAGCTCAATTCTGAGGTGCTTTGCGAGCACCCGTTTGTGGCATTTTAACGGGACGGATCTTCGGTATTTTAAGTATGGAATTACGCCTTGATCTTCATCAATCGCCTGTCAATCAAAATGTGACATCCTTGGTTACGGTGCTGACAATTGACATCCATTGTTTTAGAAGTTGGCGGTAAGTACCTACCTAAAGATGTTCCGATTAAAAAAAAAAATTGTAAATGCAGCCCTTCAGGCAGAACATTTGTGATTATTATGTAATAGTTAAGCAAGTAAACTCAAGGTAACCATGGGGATGCTCCAAAGTGGAGTTGTAGCTTAAATTTGTGAAAGTGCATGGTAATAAATACATGTTAGCCATTAGCAATGTTAGTAAGCTAGCGTGGTCAGAGCATTCTATAATAATATCTATAATTGTATGTTTTGCTCCTTCCCAATATCCTCCCGTCTTTGCCCCCCCCCCCCCCCCCCCCCCCCCAACAAATCTGTTTCCTCAGATTCATCTGTCATCTCTCTCTGACCTCCATAGTCTATTTGTCTACTTGTCTGCCTCTCGTCTCATTGCCTGTTGTCCATCTGTCTTCCTGTACTGTATATTTATTGTCTGTCTGCCTTGTCCTTTGGTCCTTCTCTGTACCCGCCATTTCTGACCCGCCCCAACGGTTCTTTTAAGAACCAAAGTTCTGCTGTCAAGTAAGTTTAACATTTAAACAATAGTCATGTTTAAATAAGGATTGTCATAATCCAATAATAATAAAATGTCAAGCCTATGTCTGCCTTGTCAAACTACCTTTAACATAGTATGGTTGCCAGAAAGATAAACTGATGGAAATGAAAATCAAAACCACATCTGCACAACAAAAGTAAAATTAACTTTCTTTTCAGATGGCCGGTTCTACCAAAAAGAGCTGCACCTCCTGCAAAGGCCACATCATGCAAAAATTGTCCCTTGTGTGGAGCAGTCCAGCCCATGAAAAGTAAATTGGAAACGCTATGACACCCAGTGGGCAGCAACGAATCTTAAGGGAAATGACATCCCCAAAGTCCTTAACTCTGCCAATTTAATGGTAGGATAACACAAATCTTCAGTCTCTGTCTCTTCACCAAGAATGAAGTGAACAGCATGAGTGAGTAATACATTTTGTCCTTTCATTGTTTCAGGTACACAAATTAGATGAGCTTGGGTTTGTCCCCTTGCTTTTCCTCGGACGCAAGTCCAAAATGTCGTGTGGCGGTCTGAGGTGGTGTGTCCTCAGGAATTTATGAATGTGAATGGGACAGCCATCAAAACCATAATGGACATTTTTGACAGTGCTTTGACAAGTAGGTGACACACCCAGTGTTGATATATTTACATTTAGTCATTTAGCAGACGCTCTTATCCAGAGCGACTTACAGTAAGTACAGGGACATTCTCCCCGAGGCAAGTAGGGTGAAGTGCCTTGCCCAAGGACACAAGGCATGTGCACCGGCCGGGAATCGAACAGCCAACCTTCATATTACTAGCCCATAGCTCTAACTGCTCAGCCACCTGACTCCCCTATATATGTGTGTATACATATTGTAGACAGATGTGTTGAGCATGGTCATGTAAACATGTCGACATGTAGACAGATGTGTTAGGCATGCTTCGGGTTGGCAATGTAATAATTGTAAATTCCCCTCATAACTTTATCAGGTTCAGGATAAGATAAATTGTAGAATCCCTAAAGCCATAACATTATGACCACCTGTATAATATTCTGTAGGACCCCCTTTTTCTCCTCCTTGTCAGAACAGCCCTGACCCTTCGACTCCACTAGATCTCTGAATATGTGCTACATTTACATTTATTCATTTAGCAGATGCTTTTATCCAAAGCGACTTCCAAGAGAGAGCTTTACAAAGTGCATAGGTCACTGATAATAAAAACAATGCGGGTAGCCAAAACATGAAGCACATATTGTGAACAACCAAAAATAAGTGCCAAAGGGAAGAACCATAAGAGCATGCAGTTAAACAAGTTACAATTAAACAACATGAATCGCTTTAGGTGCAAGTGTACCTGGAGAAAAGCAAGCAACAGTAAAAATATATTTCACAGTGTGTATAACAATTTTAATCAGTGCCACTAACCAACAAGAGCAACAAGTCTCTAAGCAAGAGTCATTGTGATCCTTGAGGAAACTAACATTGGGTCCAGCAAACCATTCCTAAGTACCATTGTACTCCCGGAACAAGTGTGTATGGTATCTGGCACCAAGACATTAGCAGCAGATCCTTTAAGTTCTGTAAGTTGCGAGGTGGGGAGTCCATGGATCGGACTTGTTTGTCCAGCACATCCCACAGATGCTCGATTGTATTGAGATCTGTGTAATTTGAAGACATAAAACTTTCACTTTCATGCTAATAGGCTATATCCCACCCATTGACAGGTGTCATGATAATGAGATAATCTGTGTTTTTCACTTCTCCTGTCAGTGGTCATAACGTTATGGCTGATCAGTGTACACATACTAGGATTTTGTTCTTAGGAAGTGTACACTTAAAACAACAATGTACATAACTCATAGTTATCAATTACTCATTTGTTGCATTTATATGTATTTTTCTTCAGTTTTCTACAGAAAACAATGATATTGCAGAAGCTGGGGACATCTGCCCCCCCACTTCTGCAAAAGCTGGGGACATCTGCCCCCCCACTTCTGCAGAAGCTGAAGACATCAGCCCCCGCCCTCCTGCAGAAGCTGGGGACATCAGCCCCCACCCTCCTGCAGAAGCTGAAGACATCAGCCCCCGCCCTCCTGCAGAAGCTGGGGACATCAGCCCCCGCCCTCCTGCAGAAGCTGGGGACATCAGCCCCCAGTTCCCGCGGCCATGCACGGCTGTTTGCGCGTCAATGTTGCTTCACTCGGTTAACCTGCGCGTCGTCCGTTAATGTTTACAACGTTAGTTTGGCTACTTGTTTGGCGTTGCCTTTTCAGAGTGAGATATACAAGATGTGGCGTGAGAGCGTGAGAAATGGGTGAAATGCGTGTGTCACACGGCGAAACCGTGAGAGTTGGCAGCTCTGTCACAGTCTATTCGTAACATGGTGTACGTCTTTCTGTGTCCCTCGATTTCGTATACTATGTCACGAAAAACCAAACCACAAGGTGGCGCTTCACCCAAAATGTCACCTTAAATTTGTGTAGCTTATCGTTATGCCTATTCGTAACATAGTGTACGTCTTTCTGTGTCCCTCGATTTCGTATACTATGTCACGAAAAACCAAACGCTTCACCCGAAAGGTCACCTGATATTTGTGAAGCTTATCTCAACGGAACCCCTAGTTAGCTGAAAGCTAATGACAGCTAACTGTCGTTCTTTAAAACAAACGACATGCCAAACAATCGTAAAACGAAGTAATCGGATAGTTTCTAATACCATGTGTTTAATTATGCGAAATTACACATGATGACAAACCAAACCAGCTAAATATAGCTACCAACTCTTGCCATACACCATGATATAAGTAGGCCTAGCCTACACAAAAGGTGTGTTCGACTTCATGCAGCGCCGGCGGCGCGGACCAGCCAATGGCATTCACTGCTTCAAGTCAGCCAGGCCGGCCGTCTGTGCCGCCGGCGCTGCATGAAGTCGAATACACCTAAAGTCTTATGGGTAGGCTAATCAATCGATGCGTCATCTCATTTAGAATACTACTCCATTGCCAACTAAGGCATTTAATGCTTAATTTAATGCGTAATATTGATTACCTCTTCAACACCTCCATTATATAATAATCTATTCATACTTTGTAGCCTATGTGATAAATCGTTAAAATGTTCTGTTTTCAAACCCTAAACATGTAAACTTTGAAACATGTAGTTGAACTACAAATATGGCGTTGTTCAACATCTCGATTTAGTGTTTAATGGAATGCGTTTGTAGTTCTTCAGTAATTTGTGTTTTACACCAATATCATCTTACATTTTATATCAGATTGATCAGAAATGTAAAATGTACATGTATTTTAGATCAATAAGCATTATAAATAATCAGCACTACAAAAGTAAAGTTTGGCATGTCTTTTTTTCATATTTTTTATTTTATATTATATTCAAGTTTTGAATGTTTTTGTCACACTGCATGGAATGTTTCAATGGAGCAACATGCACATTTTCAGCCCGGTAGCAGCATACATTGGAGTACAAGACACATTTTAGATTTGGAAAATGAATATTTCAAGGTGGCGCTGTTGAGCCTCTATCTGACTTATAGGTAAGGCCATATGAAAAAAAGTATTTACTAGTCCAAAATATTAGTCAGGGCAAGCCACGAACATGTACCACCAAGGACAACAAACCCCTAACGGTCTGTTTAGACCATGTCTTATGCAGAGCAAATAATCATCTTTAAAGTTTGGGGATTAACAAATGCCCAAGTGGGTCTGTACTCTGACCACTGATGTAGTCTATTTAGATTATGAATGGTCTTGGAATCTATACTTGGAAAGATACTTCACTGCAATGGCAGATTTGGATTTTAAAAAGACTGTCGTACAACAAAATCAAACCCATTTTTGGAAAGGTCTTAGCTTGCAGGTTCATTTATGTTCAAGTTCAAGTACAAGTCTTTTATTTGTCAGGTGCACAGAGCAACACAAGGTTAGACTGGGCACTGAAATTCTTAAGACAAGACAACGCAAGCACCTGGCATAACATAACATTTAAGTACACAGAACAAATTTACATCTATGCTGAGCTTAGATAAGTGAACTTCCTAAATATACAGATAGCAATAAATAAACGACTATACTAACCCTAACACTAAAACTTCCTAAATTACAGATAACAATAAATAGTATGCTATACTAACCCTAATACACAAAAAAAAACTGTTACAACCCTATAACCTAATCTAACCTAAGTGGAGTACAGTGCAGTAGTGCAAATTTGCAGATCAGTGACTATGTCAATGACCAAACAGGAGCCTGGTGGCGAGGTACAGTAGTGCAATGTTACTGAAAGAGCAACCAGTAGCTGAAAGTGACAGTGTATAAGTGACTAGTGTGCAGTAAAAATGTCCATATCAGTGTCCATTGAGAAGCCTGATGACCCTTGGGTAGAAACTGTTGTCCAGTCTGCGTGTGCGCGACCGGATGCTGCGGTAACGCCTGCCAGAAGGCAATGGGGTAAAGAGACTGAAGGATGGGTGGGAACAGTCTCTTAGAGTCCTGCTGGCTTTCCTTAGGCAACGTGTGTGGTAGGTGTCCTGTAGGGCTGGGAGCTTCCTGCCGATGATGAACTCAGCAGAACGGACCACACTTCGTAGGGCCTTGCGATCCCGGTCTGTGCAGCTCCCATACCACACTGTGATACAACCAGTCAGAATGCTCTCTATAGTGCATCTGTAAAAGTTAGTAAGGATGACTGAGTCCATACCAAACTTCTTCAGTCTCCTCAGGAAGAAGAGGCGCTTACGGGTCGCTTTGACCACCTTGTCCGTGTGAACAGACCAGGTGAGGTCATTGCTGATGTTCACCCCGAGGAACTTGAAGCAGCTGACCTTCTCCACTTCCGATCCATTGATGAATAGGGGTGCATGCTCCTCCTCCTGCCGCCTCCGATAGTCCACAATCATCTCCTTGGTCTTGCTGATGTTAAGAGAGAGGTTGTTGTCCTGACACCATGATGTCAGGGTGTCAACCTCCTCTCTGTAGGCTGACTGGTCACTGTCAGAGATGAGGCCCACAATGGTTGTGTCGTCAGCAAACTTAACGAGGAGGTTGGAGCTGTGCGTTGCCGCACAGTCGTGGGTGAACAAGGAGAACAGGAGAGGGCTGAGCACACAGCCCTGGGGGGTGCCTGTGTTGGTGATCAGTACAGATGAGGTGCGGTCACCGATTCTCACCACCTGTGGCCTCCCCGTCAGGAAGTGGAAGATCCACTTGCAGAGGGAGGTGCTTAGTCCCAGGTCCACAAGCTTGGAGACCAGTCTGGAGGGGATGATGGTGTTGAATGCAGAGCTGTAGTCAATGAACAGCATCCTCACATATGTATTCCCCTTGTCCAGGTGGGAGAGAGCGGTGTGCATAGTCAGAGCGATGGCATCGTCTGTAGACCTATTGGACCGGTATGCAAACTGCATTATGTAAGTTTGACACATTCCTGTAAACCCTTATCTGATATATTGACCTTTGAACCCTTCCCAGGGGTCACCTTAAAGCCCTATATTTAGTAGTAGGATGGTAATTAGGGTTAGGGTTCCTTTCATGGCACATAGTCCTGGCTTGGTACAGTGAATAATTGGGGTTAGATAAACTGTGAATTTCAGTTTCATAACCCCAGCCCCTACGGGGGATCAACAGCGCCACCTAGAAAAGGTAATTTCCTAAAATTCAATTCAAAGTTTTTTTAGCTGAGGCTAGGATCAGCCTGGGATTTTGTATTTAGACCAATATTGACCCTCTTCACATCATACTGGAACTATGTTTGAAGATTATGATGTGAAATAATGTTAAGTAAAGGTTACATATAAAGACTTTTAAATGTTGACCTTTCGAGTACTGATACATTTTGTCTTTCAAAAAAGACCAATGAATGTATATTTGTCATATTAAGTGATTTAAATGTAACTGAGGACAAAGATCTTCTCATAAAATGTGTTTTTAAATTGAAAGTAAAAATAGAACTACATATTCCAGAACCCCGCCAATGTGTTTTAACGCTAATATGCGCCATATTTGTAGTCCATGTAAGTTCACTATGGTTAGCATTTTTGTTAAGTGTAGCGCACATTATATAAAGACCTATTCAATTACATAAAAAACTTGAATAAGTCTTACCACGTGTTCAACACTCTAAAAATGAGAATATATAATTAATAATTCATAATAATAATAATAAATCTACCTTCATGCCATCACCTTTATAAAGGCATGGATTATTCTGAATGTGACGTCATCGCGCCACACTCCCAGTATAGATCATTCATATTCAGCCACAAGGAATCCATCATTTAAAATTGTATGCAATGTGGTGTTAATAGGATAACAAATTTACATCCGCTTATAATGGCCTAACTTTTAATCTAAGTCTTCTCTTCATAGGTAGTCTACTCTTACTTCCACCAAGCAAAGGATCAGACGGTTGCTTGTAGGCTTACATAAGTGAGTCCAACCATACAAGTCAATGTTTATAAAAATAAGGTTTATTGGACAATAAAACACAAAACCCATGGGACACAATAAAGTCTAATATTAGAACACTTTGAATACAAATAGTAGATAATAGACTCGGAAGTATAAGGAGGCCGGGAACGTAGCTACCAGGTTGTAACAATAACAATCTGGCGGTGAGTGGAGGGCAAACCAGGGTATGTCACCGCAACTTATTGGGAAAATGGACCGCAGGTGTGGATCTTGTGCAGGTAGGATGGACTGCATCACTGGAGCCTGGAGATGCACACAAACACAGACAAACAGAAAGACAGAAACAGAAAGACAGGCAGAGCCTTTGGAGGGCGTAATACAGGTAGACAGAAAGAAGGGTTAGTATGTAAACAAAATAAGAGCCAAAATATTTATTGTACAAAGTGTTCATTAACTACTACTGAGTCTTACTGCCTGAAATAAGGGGATTAGAAACATGCAAATATATTGTAATGCCATTTTTGGGTAGCAGGAGTTATGGAATATCAGTGGTAGACTACATGAGCTGATGTTGAGCGTGTTGTTGATTAAACAGGTGCATAGACCTGAAGCAGGAAAAGTAAAATGTATTGATTTCCAGTCAAGAAATTGTTGTAGAAAAGCATTTATTTGTCTCACAATACCCAAATTCAAATGCATAACATTGATAGTCTGTTGATGCCTAGGTGTTGACATAATCGTTATCATCTGAGCTGGTGTCTGAGCTTAAACATTCCTGGCCCTTTTCCAGGAGTTCTTCCAGGTCCAGGTCAGGTTCTGTAAGATCCAGGTAAAGGTGTTGGAGATACATCTGTCTCACTACAGCCTGCTGAGACTTTATCTCTGTAAGTTTCCTCTGGCGCAAACTTTGGAGTCCCTTCCTCCCTTTTGGTGACAGGTTCCAACAGTCACCTAAATAAATAAATAAGCTTATTAAAAAGGTGCGCCCTCAACGGAAAACACCAGAGTAACCTAATTGAAACTGCTACTAAATCGCAACAATGTAAAATGAGTTAATGTGTACATGCACACTTTTTTGTTACCAGAGATCGACTGCTCCAAGATCTCAGCACGTCTCTTCAGGTATTCCCAGTGCTGCTTCATCTCTTTGACGAGGACCACTTCTTTCTCCTCCAGCCTCCGGATACCCATGACCTTCTCAAAGACCTTCTTTTTTGTGAGAATGTCAGTTTCTGAAACAAAAAGTTGTTTAACAAAAATAAGTACAAAAGACAGTTATGTGGTTAAGAACACAAAATAATAGGAATACATTAATACAATGATAACATTTTGTAAAACTATTTGATCTCATAAGTATTAAGTGTTATTTCCTAATTGCCTTTGCCTCTAAAGTATCGAAAGTGGCTATTACTACCCACAAACCTTTTTCGCCAATTTCTATTCGTTTTATCTAAAAGCAGTTAGGAAATAACTTACTGCTCAGGTGGAGTCAGGTGTCGGCGGTTAGGGAATCAGCTAGTAAGCGGAAGGTTGCCAGTTTGATTTCCTGCCGTGCCAAAGGACGTTGTGTCCTTGGGCTAGGCACTTCACCCTACTTGCCTCGGGGGAATGTCCCTGTACTTACTGTAAGTCGCTCTGGATAAGAGCGTCTGCTAAATGACTAAATGTTATGTAAATGCACTCAGGAAAATAAACACACAGTGTTTAACGGTCAGCACAGTTCATCGCAAAAACATCATGAAATATATTACAATTTGAAGGAAACTTTAATTCAAGTAACCATAAGAAGCATGAGCGAAAAGTGCTGGACAACATAAAAAGCACTACTTTGATTTGCTCACTTTTATGACAATTATAGGCTACATACCAGATGTTGGAACGTGCCAGGGGAATATGTATTCCGGCTGGAAGATTAACTCCACTGACTCCACTCTTTCGGATGGCTGGACAAGTGTATTATGTTCCAGGACAAGAGCAGCCAGCTTCCCTTTCTCCTCTCTTATTTTGGCTCTCATCCTGTGGCGACCCTTGTTTGTGTCTGAAAAACATTAACATAAACATTGTGGCCATGGCTGGTTTCTTGAACCAATCTTTTTCTCTAACAAACCATTCTGCCTGTACAGCCAATGAGTCCTCTGCCTGATGCTGGCAGACATTTCCTCCATCTTCTTCTGCAACTCCACAGGTGCATCACTGTCCTCCACTGGTGCTGGTTAAGAAAAGAGAACACCTAAGTACAAACATGAGTTGAGGACAGAAAATACTTTTATGCATTCTTGCTAAACCCAGATCGACAGTCATTCATATGACATTTGTAGTCTATCAGCCAGTGGAGGCACTGGTATTTACCACTAGCTACTGTCACATACCACTCAGGTGTCAGATGGCTGAGCGGTTAGGGAATCGGGCTGGTAATCAGAAGGTTGCTGGTTCGATTCCCGGCTGTGCCAAATGTGTCTTTGGGCAAGGCACTTCACCCTACTTGCCTCGGGGGGAATGTCCCTGTACTTACTGTAAGTCGCTCTGGATAAGAGCGTCTGTAAAATGTAATCCACTCGCTCCACTGTCACGTACCACTCGCTACAGTACAGTACAGTTTTGGTTCTAACCGCTACTGCGAGTCGGATAGAAAATCGGAGGGGTGGGGGTCTGGCAGAAGTGTAGCAAAAGTCACATGTAAAAACACAGCCAATTGACCGTTCCCCAAGGCCATGCCCCCTTAGTTACTGTTGCTACGTCCGACATAATTCCCGGAACTGTCAACCCAAAAGCCATGGCGAGTACGGGGATAAGCCAGACCCCCGCCCCTCGGCTTGAAGCAACGGCCCCGGTGGATGTAGGTGGTATTGCATTTACGATGGTAGGTTCCCTTCCAGTCATTTTTATTCTATTAACTCCAGTCAACATTTCCAAAACTATCTCCCCCCAAAAAATGTGTTCCATTCTCGAACCTGGCTCATACTACTATCTTTTTCATAGAATAATTTTGCTAAGTTTGAAACCAATCCGAAATGGGTAAACTAGCACCCCATTTATTTGCCTACGTCAATAAAAGTTGCCTGCAAATGTGCTCGCGGATACTAACAGGGCATGAGCACAAAAGTTCACATTGGCCGATAGCCGATTTACATTAAGCTGAATGAACCATAGACTTATATTGAATGAGCACAGGGAGAAATGTAGCAAGTTGTAGCAAGTTTAGCAAATGGTTGTCACACATACATGAAATGTTGTTAATATAGTTTATTCCCGTTATGTTAAAACAGATTTGATATTTCGTAAAAACGTTCATGACATGATGGCAAATATATTATGTTAAGCGCGAGCACATTGTTGACATGTGTATCTGGAGCAAAGACGAAGATTAACACTTAATTAACTGTTAACCACAATCGGAAATTATATATATTTATATAATATTAGTCTTGCCTTCAGAAGCTTTTGTTAAACACACCCATTATTCTTTTTTTGATCGTGTCATCAAGCCAGACTGCTTTTGTGGGACAATGAAGGTCCTCAGTGATTATGTTTCACCCCCACTTTCATCTGATGGAAACGTCTTGTAGCCTATATGGTTCTGTGAATAAGCCCCTTTCAAAGGCAAATGTTCAATAAAGTATATTTTAGACACAGTTCTCAAGCTTTTATTTATTACATTATTACCAAGTCTTAGATCACGTTACATCCATTAATAGGCGTTTGGTTTTGAAGGATGAACATATAAAACACAGGCCACATTTCTACACTGATGATAAATTGAAGGCAGTGTGAATTTCGTGGCATTTCGTTTGAATATAAAGTTGACAGTAAGCTATGGTAAGTCTGCATTATGGAAGATTTCGGTTACCAAAATAACTAAGCTTTCTTTGCCTGACGAGAACAACGACGGAGCTATTCATGTTAACAGTTTATTTCATCCAATAAAATGCATTTGAAATCATACTCATATCACAAAGAAAAAAAGCAACATAGGTGATGAGTTCCATCTAGGATAGCCCTATATTTAGCCCTATAGCCTATTTCTAAAAAACAAGTAGAAGGAATACTCTACAGTGACAGAATACATTTCCGTTATGTTTGCATCATGTCTCTGATTCTTATCGGACTTTCTGCCCATAGATTCTGCCTTACCTCACACACTCGTAACCATATCAATCTAGGCTGTTTATCAATCCGAAGAACGCTGAGAACGCAAGTACATTCTTTTGAAGAACGTTCTGACAAGCCTCCTTGCGAGAATGGTCTTTAAAGGACGCAAGGACGGAGAATGAATTGAGATGGTTAGGGTTTTCCTGGACTTGCAGCATTATGACAACACTGACTAACTACAAAAACTAGATAACAAAGCAAAAAAATGGTCCGTCTACCTGTAATTTTTTGTTTTCTGTAGCCCTTAATTAGTTAATTTACAGTACCTGTTAACTAGTGTCTGCACTGCACTGAGATACTACTAGCTAGGTTATCAACAAGTCGGAGCAAATTTACAAATTAGCCGTTTCATCAATAAAATAAGAACATTTTCAGCGACTGAACTGCCTATTTCTCGTCACATTTGAATTCAGATGCTGACGTACCGTTCAGCTGAAATATGAAAAGTAAAAAATTACAGTTGTGAGGTTTGTCCGCCTCGCTTGACATCTTGCAATGACTTCTGGGAAATCAGAAGCGTTCTCACTGGTCAAGTCACCATCCGATGCATCCTCGATAAAAGGGGCGGATCAGGAAAATTTCAGGTATTTTTGGCGTTCTTGGTGGCTTGTGTTCTTTGGATTGGAACCGTACTTGGGCAATAAAATATTACGTCAAACTAGTTCGCAAGAACATAAGAACGGAAAAAAACGTGGATTGATAAACAGCCCTATGCTCGCGACTGGTTGTCGCAAAGTATGACGTGTACAGCTAGTTGCAAGAGTGCACGAGGTCTCGGACCTATGGAAAAAAAGAGCCACTGTTTAAAGCTAGACCGGAAGACACAGAAGTGGAAATATGGCCGAGCCCAGTCTAGCACTCTCGCTTGCCTCACTGCGCCACTGAGCACTTTTCATAGAAATGAACGGGGACGCCATCTTGGAAGACAAAAGTAGCTTACTCTAGTTATATTAGGTGCGTTCGACATAACCCGACTTCATGCGGCGCCGCAGCCGGCTGCAGCCGGCTGACTTGAAAAAGTGCATTCTGGTTAGACTTTTTGTCCGACTTGAGACGGCGCTGAGGACACGTCACTGTGACGTCGCCATCAAAGTACCGTGAGATCGATTCAAGAACTGCTGGCTGTGTAGCCGAGCGCATTTTCTCAAGAGCAACTGCACGGGTTCAAGTGACGACACAGCTATTTCATGATTGGCCAGACTCACACACGACAACTTTGACGCTTATTTTGGAATATTCGGACACCTTCAGTTTCGCCAACGCTTAAAAAAGTTTAATTGAATAAAAAATGTGTTGAAGAAAAGGTTTTAGTCAGCCTCTTCACTAACGGAAAGACCAAGTTAAATTATAAATAAAGTAAAGTAAGCAAACAGCGCTTGATCGGCCATGACTGACATCAACGCAGCAAACCACGAGAAGCTGGAATGTCCGACTTCACAGAGCCGTTTTCAACTCCTCCCCGACTGCAAGCGGATACTCTCGCCGGTCGTTTCATGCAGCCGCAGTCCATGTCGAACGCACCTATTAACTCTATGGGATAAGCGCTATAGCTGTCAGTGTGAGTGAGGTTTTTTGGAGAAATATTTCTGCGATATCTTCCAGATCCAGGCAGAAGGGACTGCAATATGCAGTGGAGGGATATATTCAAAATATTAAAATTAGCAACGAAGGGGAAACAACAAAAATCGAAGCCAAAGCATACAGGTCTCAAGTAGCCTTGTCTGGCCAGGCACTTGAACAGAAAGCACAGGGTAGGGATACTGTACGCCCACTCACAAAATTCTACGAAGATTAAAATAAAATAAGTTTATAATGGCTTGTTGGGACGTTTTGTTCAACACTGATACAGTATAAGCTCCTGGCAACTTAATATACAATACAATACAAAATATAGTTTAGCTCAGCTTGCAGACGTTAACATTAACATTTTGATTTGAACATTAACACATTTGTTGGAATGACTAGTTATGCACTAGTAGTGGTAGTAATACTAGTTTACATGAACCATAACTGTTTGGGGATGTTCTCTCAACTAACATCTTAGATATTGTTCACTAGCAGTTTCACGCTAGCTACCTTGTAGCAGACATATGCTATGTGTGTTTGGTGATGTTCTCTGAATTAAGTTGGGAGTGGGGTCTCCCACACTGTATTATCCACCGCCGGCACCTTCCCTCTTGAGTCTTCGGCTTTGCAAATGGAAAAAAATACCACACCTCCCTCTAAACTTTTGGGATATCTGGTGTCAGATCGATACGTCCCATAGGCACACCGTTTAACCATGTTGCTTCTGAGTCAAAGCTTGACGGATCTTCTTCTCTTAGTAGCGGTTGTTAAGGTACAATTGGAGGAGGGCCGTTCTAGGGAGGATTTTCGGGAACGGTTAATTGAGAGGCCAGCCTTAGTTTGTGACTACATATTTGTTAGGTGCGTTCGACATGGACTTTGGCTGCATGAAACGACCGCCGAGAGTAGCCGCTTGCAGTCGGGGAGGAGTTAAAACGGCTCTGTGCAGTCGTACATTTCAGCTTCTCGTGGTTTGCTGCGTTGACGTCAGTCACGGCCGATTAAGCGCTGTTTGCTTACTTTACTTCATTTATAATTAAACGTAGTCTTTCTGTTAGTGAAGAGGCGGAGTAAAACCCTTTCTTCCATAATTTTTTTATTCAATAAAACAGTTTGGTCCAGATTTGAGCATTGGCGAAACTGAAGGTGTCAGAATAATTACAAAACACACGTCAAAGTTGTTGTGTGTGAGTCTGGCCAATCATAAAATAGCTGTGTTGTCACTAGAACCCGTGCAGTTGCTCTTGAGAAAATGCGCTAGGCTACATAGCCGGTAGTTCTCGAATCGATGTCACGGCACTTTGATGGCTACGTCACAGTGACCTAGCTTCGGCGCCGTCTCAAGTCGGACAAAAAGTCTAACCAGAATTGACAGTTCCCAAAACTCCTGCCTAGAATGGCCCTCGTCCAATCGTACCAAAGCAACCGCTACTTAAGGCCAATTTATACGTTTTTACGGACACGCACACAGGGAAAGCCCTCTCTGGCAAGGAACTCCCTCTCCGTGCCTTCTCCGAACCCCTCGGAGAGCTCTACGTGCACCTCCTGATTTTCCTGACTATCCGTCCGTCAGTCCGTCATTTACGGATACCCCTTGGCTGTGATTGGTCTGTATTAAGAACCGCTTGCGTCAGGGGCGGGTTGCCATTACCAACAAGAGAACAGAATCCTTTGACCGCCATTGTTGTAAGTGTTTACAATTCATATTTCAGCTAAACAGTACATGTAAATCAGCATCTGAATAAAATTTTTACGAGAAATGGGCATGTAGTTGCTGAAAACGTGCCTTTTTTATTGATGAAATGGCTCATTTGTAAATTTGCTCCGACTTTTCAATAACCTAGCTAGCATCGCAGTGCAGCACCATCTACTGTTCTGGCGGTGAATTGCTTTCAGCAGGCAGAGCCGTCGGAGTAGTATAAATTCAATCAATCTGTCCGACTCCTCGCTGTCCGTAACGGAGTTGGAGAAGTATAAATCGGCCTTAATAGAAGAAAATCCGTCAAGCTTTGACTCAGAAGTAACATGGTTAAACGCTGTGCCTATGGGACGTGTCGATCTGACATCAGATATTCCAAAAGTTTAGAGGGAGGTGTGGTATTTTTTTCCATTCGCAAAGCTCAAGACTCAAGAGTGAAGGTGCCGGCGGTGGATAAAACAGTGTGGTAGACCACACACCCAACTTAATTTAGAGAAAATCACCAAACACACATAGTATGTCTGCTCCAAGGTAGCTAGCGTTGCTGCTAGCGAACGATTTCTAAGATGTTAGTTGAGAGAACATCCCCAAACAGTTGTGGTTCATGTAAACTAGTATTATTACTACTACTCATGCATAACTTGTCACTCCAACAAATGTGTTAAATGTTCAAATCAAAATGTTAATGTTAACGTCTGTAAAATTGCAAACTGAGCTAGCCAACGAACGCCAGCAAGTTGCCAGGAGCTTAAAATACTGTATCAATGTTGAACAAAACGTCATCAAAGCCATTATAAACGTATTTTATTTTAATCTTCGTAGAATTTTGTGAGTGGGCGACCTATTCCTGAGTACAGTATCCCAACCCTGTCCTTTCTGTTCAAGTGCCCGGCCAGACAAGGCTACTTGAGACCTGTATGCTTTGGCTTCGATTTTTGTTGTTTCCCCTTCGTTGCAAATTTTTATATTTTAAATATATATCCCTCCACTGCATATTGCATTCCCTTCTGCCTGGATCTGGAAGATATCGCAGAGATATTACTCCAAAAAATCCTCACTCACACTGACAGCTATAGAGGGTTTTCATGACGCGTCATCAGACCGGAGGTCGCCATATTGGAGGCACTCCGCATCACAACAAAGCACAGGCACTGAAGTATATACGAACGTCGTCAAGGAAAATGGTTAATTATGGCCGTGTTTCAGGTTGTACCAATAGGACAGATCGAAAAAAACATTTGGAATATTATCGACTTCCAAAAGTTATTAAAAACCAGGGAGAGGAATGCCAGAGATTATCAAAGGAAAGGAGGCGCTTGTGGTTGGCAATGCTCAACCAAGATCTACGAGGGAAAAAGAGAGTCACTTGGCTACACCTTGAGTATCGCAATGATATCATACAGTAAAGGTTAGGTTGGTTAAAGACGTTATTGCATTACTTACTTTGGCCTTCACAACACAACGGTCATTGATAACTTGGTACTGCGTCTCCCTCACCCATCCACACACCATCTGGTTATAGGCCTGCAAACCTTTGTAGGATTTAAGGTCTTCCGCTGTGTAATGGGCTCGGCGAGAAACCAGGTAGTTGACTATACCGGGATATGCAACTGAAAGAAGAATCACCGGGTCGTCACGGATCCAAGAAGAGGGAGCTAACTCGTAGGGATCTGCACCGCCAATAAATCGTAATTTCCCGAAATATCACGCCTTTTCTTGTGGTCCAAGTCCTTCCCTATATGCCTTTGCATCTTGGACGCGTTTTGATGAGATTTTAGGTTGTCTAGACATGGCTACATTCACTTAAAGGTCACATGACATGAAAACTTCACTTTAGGAGGTTATTTAACATTAATATGAGTTCCCCTAGCCTGCCCTTGGTCCCCCAGTGGCTAGAATTTTCGATAGGTGTAAACCAAGCCTGGGTGTTCTTCTCCGCCTTTGAGAAAATGAAGGCTCAAACACTCTGTTTGAAAATCTGCTCCTTGTGACGTCACAAGGAGCCTCTGCACAACCAGTATCTTAATTTTATTTTCACTGGAAATGCGCCGACACAACCTCTCAAAGTTTTGCATGTCTGCGCCAAACATTTCAGCCACCACTGTTTCCTTAACTTGAGCCAATATAAAGTTGGCCTTGCTGAACGTCTGAAATTAAATTAAATTCTGGATCAGTACTCCTTGGTCCAGCTAAAAACCTCGGACAAGTAAGTCAACTAACGCTATATCATTTTGTTGCCTATTATATGGTTACCTAGCTTGCCACCCTTTGAATCTGTCTGTAACATTAGCTCTGCAGCCATCAGCTGAGGTACTGTCGCTAATGTAAAGGTAGATAGCATCAAGTATGTGTGTGAATACACATTCTGTAACGCAGTGTTGTACGCTTCGTTGTTATGTGGATAACGTTCTGCTGTTGGTGTTATGGCGCGCGCGATATCCGCCTTTCTGAATTTCGGCTGAATTTCGGCTTTCCAATTAGATGTCCCATGTTTTGATGGTACTAGCAGAGCCCATATTAGACATTCTCTGGTACTAGCCTAGTGTTTTTTCTAATCGATTTCAATGGTCTCAAAGCAGACTTTTGTCTGTTGTCTCCCCAACGTGAAGTCATGCAATGTATTGTGGGGGAAAGAAAAATAATTGCAAAAAGTAGCTACTTTTTCGTATTATATTGCGTTTTGTGACACCCAACAACATTGAATACAACAGCAATAGGAACTAAGGGGGCGTGGCCCTGAGAACGGTCAATTCACTGCAGTGTTGCCAGGTCCGCGGTTTTCCCGCGGAATTGGGCTACTTTTGAAGTGTTGCCGCGGGTTGAATTTTTTGTCCGCTGGTTCGGGTAGACCTATTTTGCATGCAAATTACATGAAAATCTTTAAATAAAAATCTATATTTTAAATGAAATCATTTATTTACGCCCAAATCCTACCAAACTGACTCCAGATCAGCACATACACACATGGACATGGGGCATGCCCACATACACACACGCACTGTACGTGTGCACACAAGCCTAATGCTCTCAGTCTCTTGAGAAAACCTCCTGAAAACTGCTTTTAATGCTGGCATACTAAACATTTGGTGTTACTTTGTAGATATTAAAATACATTTGGCAATGATAGCAATGCTGTTGGACTTTAAAAGCAGTGTATATGGTTTGGCAGGGGCATATTTTGAGTTCAGATATTGGGCTGGTTTTGGGCTGGTTTTGATTGGCCATTGGGCTGGTTTTGTCACACAGACCTGGCAACCCTGATTCACTGTGTCAAATCAGCCGACTGCAGCGCTGCATGAAGTAAGTTCATGTCGAACGCACCTAATGTTTTACACATACACAAACCCTTTTTTAACCTAGGTTAACTAATCCAGGGTTAAAATTAAGATGTGCAACACATCTCTGATTAATTATAAACCAGTTTAAACGTAGATTTACTAACCCTATATTAACGCTAAACCAGGATTAATTTAATCCATGTTGGTGCAACCCAGCCTAGGTATTTTTTTATGCAACTGGTCACAACACCGGCATTGCATTTTATATCCGTCCGAACATTGTTTTGTTTTTTAGAGTCTCGTTGACTTGACAACCAGAGATCAGATAGCGACACAGTTCTATTAAGTGGGTACGGTAAGGACGTCACTGCTCAAAACTTAAGAAACGAAGTGTTTTCACCTGAGATGTCAAAGTAACACTGATCTTTTTCATTATCAAAACCCAGAACTCTCATTGGTTCAATTTGGTCGTGTGTTTGGTTGACTCCAGATTATTGAATGTAACCCGTTTGTCCACAATTATTTACCCAGGTGACATCTGAGAAAAGAGATGCAAGCTGCTCACATTGGGGTGGTTCGGGACGCCATGCTACCAGCTAACCCGCTGTTAATCAAGGTAAGAAATAAATGTGCAGTAGTGTAAGGCTAACTGCGGAGTAGATGTTGACAATAACTGCTCCTATTTAATTATAAAATTATGTCCAAACTAGAGAGGGTACGTTTTATGCGGAAATTGTGAGGTGTGCTTGCGTCTGTTGCATATGGGTCAGTTTTTTTAAACTTAAATTTGACCCTAGTCAAAAAGCCCAATTGGATGCCAATAGAAAAATCCCAAAAGATTTTGGAACCAGTCCAATTGGATATATTCCTCTCTAGGATATAAATCGTAAAAGAAGAATCCTGTAGGAGTCCAACAGGACAGCTCAACTTAAAGACCAAATTAATCTACTTGTGTATCTCATTTTCATACTTCTGGTATGGCTTTGCCAAAACGGAGACTTCAAACATAGCCTACCTTAATCTCATGCTGATGCCTTTATCCTCCTGGTTAACTTTTCCTCATCTGTGTATTTTTGAGCAATATGTTTTCTCACTCCTGCTTTGGAGATTCCAGATTTGGCATTCATGAATTATGTAAAAAATTACACAAAATAACAGGTGAACAGTCTTTATATGACAAAAACTTTTGAGAGTGAAATTACAGTATTTATAGTTTCATTACAGTGTGACTGATAAGGACACACTATAACATAAAGCTAAGATAACATTTCAAAACAAAATTCCTTTTTATTTGATTTGGTGAGATCAAGAGGGCTTTTACCAGTGGGGAACCGTCAGGGCCCTCTAGGCCCCCTAAAATATTCTAAAAATATATATTTAAAAAGTAATCTGTTATAATTGTATTTTATCAATCCATAAATTGACAATATTTCTGAAATAAACCCTTCAATCCTGCCCTATTTAGTTTATGTTGTAATGTGAAGAGTTAAATGAAAAAATCCAGTTTTGTCACCCTATCAGAATTATGCTGCCTCCGTTGTTGGGAGGAAAATGCTATGCAGCTAGCTCAGTGATTGGTGGTCCAGCTATGAATTTTACAGAGGGCCGCTTGATAGAAATTCAATGTAAGACTGATTTCCATTGACAGTAAAATTGACCAATCATATTTTCCCTCTAAATGGGTGGGCCTTGTTATCGCTAACTTTATGACAAGTTCCGCCCGCTCTGGGAACGGAGAAACGCGATCACAAGCCTAATAAACTAGCTAGCCTGTTAGTTCATTTCACAAGTGAAGCTGCGAGTAATGTTCCCTCTAGTGAGGAGGACATTGTTTAATATTTGTTATGCGCCGTTTTATTGGTTAACTTTTAATGAGAAGTTGGAGTTAATCGGCAAAGGAAGACCTACACCAGAACTGAATTTTGTGCAGAAAACCAAAGCTTTTGAGAGCCTAACTATATGTTATAGTATTGTGCAGAATGACCGGTCAATCTGTAGGTACCAACGCAACGTCATTGTGCACAATTACATGAATATTGCCTCAAGGGCTGGCTCAAATAGTGCTTAATGACCAACACAATTTCATGTAGGCCTTAATGCTGTGCGCGCAGTATCTTGTGTTTTTTTCCCGACGAGTAATTTAGGTCAGAGGGCCAAGGTTTAAGAGTCACGGTTCGCTACTGGCTTTTACATTACGTAAGCAAAACATATTACCTTTATTTTCAATACTGTTTTGAAGACAAGCCACTTGGGCTTGCAGTCTTGAATAAGGTTTTTTTGTTTTTGTAATTCTGACTTCACTGCAGAATCTTTCTTCCACCCATCCTGCTCTTTCACAAGGTTGTTGTCAACTTGGCTGTAGGTATCCTACAAAGTGATACTTGAGTAGCATTTTACAAACTGCATTGACAATACATTGTCTCACCACACACACACACCCCTCTAACTTATATCCAACTTACATATATGTACACATAAGCCCAATTTATACTTCGGTCGCAGACACTTTTGAAAAGGTCGCCGACAGAAATGGCATCACAGTCGACACTTTTAACCGTCGCTTGAAAGTGTCGCCTACCAGGAGAAATTTCTACTGGCGCCGATGTCGTCACATAGTGTCGCTCAAGTGTGATTGGCTAGATAGACGGCATGCGTTGTTGACTTCATTGTTTTTAATTTTCAGTGAACGCTCAACAGCTGTTTATGATAGAAGGAATAGAGGAGATATTGTCGGAGCAAGTTAGAACATATCCACACCTTTATAACGCCTGTCAAAATTAGCTACAGCCATTTTCTCTGATCGATCAGCTAGGCTACAAAGCGTTAACAATGTAACCATGGCTATGAATGTAACGGTAAAATGATTCTGTTTACGTCTCGCGAAGCTTGAGCACAGGCGACTGTTTGCCAAAGTATAAATGTAGCAGCCTGGGCGACACTTTCTTTTTTCCGTCTGCGACCATTTCAAAAGTGTCGGCGAAATAAGTATAAATTAGGCTATATGGTTGAGCTTCTCTTTGTATTTTTGAAGGAAGGATTTGGCTCTTACATTGCTGAACTTTGACTTCTTTCTTCAGACATGTACACTGGACTCCTTGGAAAAAAAAGTCTGTATTAATGGCTGTTATTGCTATAGATCAGGGGTGTCGAACTCATTTTCACCGAGGGTCACATCAGCATTATGGTTGCCCTCAAAGGGCCAGTTGTAACTACGATGTAACGTCAGTCACGATGTAAAAAACTGTGTTTTAGTGTTTAGCTTTTGTGAACATAGGGCCTATTCTGCTGGAATTGCATTCCGCGTTTTAATTCTTGGACAATCTGCTGTTTTTCTTGGAGGATAAATTTGGCATATTTAGTGGCCAAGCAGCAGCGAAGCTCCAATTCTTCTGAAACTTGGTCAGCATGCCTCATTTTTCATGAGGGACAAAAAAGCCTCAGGGACCCATAAGGTCCACCATGATGGATTTTCCTGTACAGTGATAATTTGGGAAAATCTTCTAAATAGATCTCCTCCTACAAAAAAGGTCTAATTGACTTGAAATTGTGTACAGATATGTATCATTGACATGATGTTACTTAAGACAGTTGAATAAAATACAAAATGTCTGAAAGGGGTGTATTTATGTAAATGGCCACATTGCCTCAATAAGTTTGTGTCACTAAATTGAATGTTATTTTGAATTATGGTTTTTCAAACCCAATAGGCTTTAAGATGACACCATCCTGAAGTACCCTGCAAAGTTTCACCTTGATATGTAAAAATATGACTGAATTACAGCTTTTTGAGCTTGGACCAAATCTGACAATGCTTTCCATTGGAGAAACATCTTATTTTATTATCCAGTTGATGACTGAACATGGCAGATTCCAGATCTGGCAATGGCTCAATTGGCTGAGATGTTGTGCTGATAAACAAAGGGTTGTTGGTTTGAAACCAGTCAGAGGACATTTTTTATTTTTTTGGACAGAACGGATTCTAGTGTTCCGGTCAATCCTCCGGTTGTAAAACATAGCAATGGGTGTTTATTTGAGCCCATAACAACACTCCGATCATCTGTGAAGCGAGACTGTGTAAACCACTGCAAAACAAGCCAGGTTTACAACAGTAGCTAGCTACTTGGAGTCTACGTATGGTCCTGTCAGATTTACAACCAAATTAGCTCGAATGAAGTGTATTGATCATCAGACATCTCTCTGAAGTACCATAAACTATTTCACCTTGGTATGTCAAAATATGATTGAATTAGAGCTGTTTCAACCTTGGCTGAATCTAACAACGCTTACCACAGGAGAAACAGATTACTTTTTTGTACAGTAACTGAACGTGACAATATTCAACACTGAGAATAGCTCAACGAGCTGGAAAGGTGATCTGCAAAATATAAGGCTGTAGGTTCGAATCCAGCCACACTGTTTGAGTCTGTCTTAAATTTGAAAATATGTGGATGACATCGTTGTGAAGTACCATGTGCAATTTCACCTTGATATGTCAAAAGATTATTGAATTACAGCTGTTTAAACTTTGGCCAAATCGAATAAACCACGCTACAGGAGAAACAGATTTCTTTTTTTATACAGAAATTGACCTAAATTTCCCACTCCTGTGGGTAGCACAATGGGTTGAAACGCTGTCCTGCAAAGCGCAAGGTCACAGGTTCGCATCCAGGCACAGTCATTTGGCCTGTCATAATTTTGATCACTTGTTTAGTTAAACAGGCAGACATCCTTCTGAAATACCATGCGCAATTTCATGCAATTTCACCTTGAAATGTCAACCGTTTCTTAATCTTTGTCCCAAAGCTGACCAAACACTAATACTCATATCATGCAGTCGGCACCCTTGGGTACCCAGCATGCAGTGCGGCATGTCAAAAAAAGCAAAGACTTGTGGAAAATAGTTTGGTTTCAAAAGCCGTGCGAGGGATTTCAGTTGTAGTGTTCGTTCAGTTGGATGTTTGCAATGTTATTGTTGGTTAGTTATAGTAATCTTGTTGGTCACCCTGATTGAGGATGTTGTGTAGTTTAATCGGACCAGAGAATCGGCTGCTATACAGTCGGAGACTATTCTTACAAGGAACTGAATAGGAGCGCTGCCCCAGCCCAGTTGCCCACATGACTATTATTAGTTGACTGAGAGTCTGGAAAGAAATCAATTCAAGAAGAGTTTCAATATTCTATGGAAAGTTAATAATGAGCTCTTGTTAATCATAAAATCTCAGCGGTTGGTGTGTAGCAGAGAGGCTAGAGACACTGACTTGTTACCTTATGCTCATGAGTTCAAATCCCCGTTCAGCCTATTGTTGTTGACCAAACATGAAGTAGTTTTGCTCTCTTGTTGTCCGATCTCTTGTTGTCCGAAGTCTCGATCCTCTACAGTGTACATGTTTATAATATTTTGCCATTTTGCGGAGGAACCCGCATCGCTGCTTGCAGCTATATTTATTATTATTTTTCTTCTCCTTGCGCCCCAATATCTCAAAAAGTCCCTTGTCATAAATGTTCTAATTTGGCACATTGATACTACATCCAATCGGGTACCCCAAAACCAAATATGGGCCACATCGGACCATAGGGGGCGCCACAGGCCACGCCCAAAAGTCCAATTTTCAAAGTGATGGCATTTCCACCCCATTGCTCCAATTCTTCTGAAATTTGGTGTGCATGCCTTATTTTTGATGAGGAACAAAAAACCCTAGGGACCCATAAGGTCCGCCATGATGGATTTTCCTGTACAGTGATAATTTGGGAAAACCTTCAAAATACCTCTTCTCTTGAACCAAAGGTCTAATTGACTTGAAATTTGGTACAGATATGTATCATTGACGTATTCAAAAAAGTTACTTAAGGCAATTGAATCAAGTACAAAATGGCTGAAAGGGGTGTATTTATGTAAATGTCCACATTGCCTCAATATGTTTGTGTCACTAAATCAAATGTATTTTTGAAGGATGGTTCAAACCTAATAGGCTTTAAGGTGACATGCCTCTGAAGTACCATGCAAAGGTTTACCTTGATATGTCAAAATATGACTGAATTACAGGTGTTTGAACTTGGACCAAATCTGATAATGCTCGCCATTGGAGAAACAGCTTTTTTGATTATCCAGTTATTGAACTTTGTGGATTCCATGCCTGGGAATGGTTCAATTGGCTGATATGTTGTGCTGGTACTCAAAGGGTTGTAGGTTCAAAACCAGTCAGAGGCATAGTTTTGTATTTTTTATTCTGACAAAACGGTTTCTTGTCTTTCGATAAATCCTCCGGTTGTAAAACATAGCAATATGTGTTTATTTGAGCCCATCACAACACTCCAATAATCTGTTAAGCGAGACTGTGTAGACCACTGCAAAACAAGTCAGGTTCACCACAGTACCTAGCTACTTGTAGTCTACGCATGGTAGAGATAACGCTAATGGTTATCTCTAATGAAGTAAATTGATTGTTCAGATGGATCCCTTGTCTGTTGCACAAATTCATTTCAGTAACCTAAGCCAGGACACATCCCCACTGATGCTAGGCATGATTTGAAATTCCCTTCCATGACAAGTTATGGCACTCCAAACAACCTTTAAAAAAAACTATAAGTAAGTTATTCTTTACAGCAGCAACCCAGTCATCCCGTTGTCCCATCTTTATAGGAAATGTACAAGCAGTTTCAACTTTGGCTGAATCTAACAACGCTTACCACAGGAGAAACAGCTTACTTTTTAATACAGTTACTGAACATGACACTATTCAACACTGAGAATAGCTCATTGGGCTGGGATGGTGACCTGTAAAGTATAAGGTAGTAAGTTGGAATCCAGCCATTATCTTTTGGCCTGTCATCATTTTGATTATCTGTTTAGTTCAATAGGATGACATCATTCTGAAGTCCCACAAACAATTTCACCTTGGCATGTCAAAATATGATTGAATTAGAGCAGTTTCAACGTTGGCTGAATCTAACAACGCTCACCACAGGAGAAACAGCTTACTTTTTAACACAGTAACTGAACATGACAATATTCAACACTGAGAATAGCTCATTGGGCTGGGATGGTGACCTGTAAAGTATAAAGTAGTAGGTTGGAATACAGCCATTATATTTTGGCCTGTCATCATTTTGGTTATCAGTTTAGTTAAACAGGATTACATCATTCTGAAATACCATGCACAATTTCAATTTCATTCTTGAAATGTCAACCGTTTCTTAACCTTTGTCCCAAAGCTGACCAAAGCTAATACTCGGCCCTTTCTATTCATACAATCTCACAGTTGGTGTGTAGCAGAGAGGATAGAGAGACTGACTTGTAACCTTATGCTCAAGAGTTCAAATCCCCATTCAGCCTGTTGTTGGCCAAACATGAAGTAGTTTTGCTCTTTTGTTGTCCAACTGTCGATCTTCTAAAGTGTACATGTTTATAATATTTTGCGGAGGAACCCGCATCGCTGCTTGCAGCTATATTTATCTCTGTGTTTGGTGTCAAAATGCCGACAGAGATTGTACTCCAACGACCAACATCTTCTTATAACACCAAATACATTAAAAAAAAATATCCTTGAAGCACAAACATTCGCTTTCCCATCTTTATTGAAACTGCCTTCCATCCAGGGCTGGATGCAGCCTGCTTTGACTGGGGGTGCAGTTAACATTTTGGGGGGGTATAATGATTATGGAAGGGGATCTTATAATTTTTTATATTGATAGGCCTACCATTTTTGAGACTGCTTGTTGATCCGAGTGTTAAAGGCGCGGAGCTAGGCGTTGTAAACATTTGGGGATTATCCCAAACCTAAGAGGTATTCTGGGTTTGTTGTGATGCTAGATAGGACTTTCACACTTAATGCAAGCGCGCATAGCGCGCAAGCGAAATTTTTTGCCCTTCATTTGAACGCAGAATAGCTTTTTGAGCTTTATGTAAAATAAACATTGCCATTTTCCAATTGGTAAAACCTTGTCTAGTGAAGGTGAAGTCTTCATCATTTCTGGATCCAAATTGTCGACAGGGGAAGCAGAAACATGCTACCTTGGCTGAGTACTCTAACCAAGTTCGAGAGCGATACCAACTTGGGTTGAATGCCCGAGGACCTTGGCTGAAAATGCGCATGGGGTACGTTTGCAGAACCGGCTCCATTGGAGTGCTGTCATTCAACCCATGCTCGCCTTCACCCAGTTAAACTTTGCGTTTAACACTGATGTGCATACACTGCTTATTAGAGGCGGAATGTCATCACTTTGCCGTAACATAATCGAAATGCTTTGTGAGAGATGTAGTTTATGGTCAATGCACGCTGTAAAGCAGCGTAGACTTATTTCAATACACCATTTAGCTTCAGCGGGCCACATAAAATGACGTGGCGGGCCGCATTTGGCCCGCGGGCCTTGAGTTTGACACATGTGCTATAGATGTTATTGTCATGATCACCACCACCACAAACAGTGATATTACAGACCTCATTGTCTTCAGCACTTCTGTGTACATTTTTGCACATTTCTCACGCATTCCTCTGCCAAGTTCGTTCTCAGGCTCATCCTCATCTTCCCAAGTGGCTCTGCCAGACCTCTCTAATTCTAGATTATGCATCATTACTGACCTAGTTCCTGCAGTATGAGTGGCACTCACAAAAACATTAATGATCTCACTTCACCTTGTGAAACAGCATCTAGCACTTGTAGAGTGAAATTGCAGGCTAATTCATGTGTCTCATTGATTAAGTCTAAAACATCTGTATAACATGTCCATTTTTGTGCGTCTTTTAACTCAAGTATGAGTTGGGCCATCCGTTTGACAGCAGGACATGGGTGTGTTGTATATGAATGAACTGGACTTACCTATGTTAAAAACAATTGCTTGACCACTTGTTCTTGGGACAGATGTTTCCGATGGTGCAGTGCCCATTGGGGATTTTATTTACAGGGAGCACATCCCAGGTAGGGGGATCCTCTATCCACTGAATGAGCATATATGCTACTTCATATTTTCTAAGGGAGAAACATGTATTAGGGCAACATAAAATAACATAAATTGCAAACAAACGCAATAGTGCATGGGAAGATAAAATTGCCTCAGAGAAAGAGATTATTAGTGACAGATGATAGCACAGCACTACATACTATTAGAAAATTGAAAATAATATAAAACGATATTCAAAAGGCTATTTACATGAACCTTTTGGTATATCATTTGGATGTAAAAGTCAATTCAACTTGTGCAGGTTATTCCATAACAATCATAAATGTAAATATTTATTGTAAGTGAATATGATATTGTAAGCATAAATTTTTTCTCACTAAGTAACCAGTATATTACAAAATACAGTTGTTAATAATGTCACTGCCAATTAATATTATTTCCTAACCTTAATTCAAACAAGGTTGAGTGGGGAATTTTTTTTTCTCTTGCAATGATCGTTATCTGGTTTCCCCCTCAACGAATGAAGTGGTAGTACACCAATTTTAAACGTCTTAAGACGTTCAAAATGGCTGTGTTAAGACGGCCATTTCTGTCATCTTAAAATGGCCAAATGTCTTGTCTTGCTGTGAATGCTAAATTACAGGTTTTGGCACATGGCTTTCAACAGTGGAACAGTACATAGCCTACCACCAAAATCACACATCGACCCATGCCTACTTTAGATTTTTTGGGGTCATTAATTTGAGCGCAAAATACAGTTACTGTTTTAACATCAGAATCAGAAAGGGATTTTATTCGCCCCTTTTTGTTTTTGCACAGACAGGGAATTTACTTTGGCAGGAAGGTGCATACATCTAAACATATAGGAATCTTAAAACTTAAATATGTGATCTAATTACACTAAAAGTACAAAGTCTAAAAGATCTAAAATATAAAGTAGCCAAATAATTTACAATATATTTTTTTTGTGTCATTTGGCAATATGAAAATACAAATAGTACAAGAGATACAAATAGTACAAAAGATAAAAATAGTGTAATATAGTGCAAAGTTTCATAGTGATTAAAGTCAGTGTGAGCCCTTGTAGGCCACAAGGTGAACCCTGTTATCATTTCAACCCGCTCCACAGTCTGGCATCTACACAATCTTTACCTCATAAAAAAGAACGAGTCGTGCTAAACTATCAACAAAAAGTGTGTCGCTGAAATTCCAGTCGATTGTCGATGCGGGTATGTTGCAGAACTATTTTCTTCAGAGCTTAATAGGATTTTGGTCGAGAATGGTGGCACGGTTCAACACGTGATTGTTCTACACCAATGAGGTAGCTGCTTTTTGTCACATTTGTAACAGGCTAGATTCATCAGATCGTTCTCTATAGACGGGTTCATGAGCCTAACAATGTTCGTGTTTAGTGAATAAATTATAATCCCACTGAAATAATTTCATTTTATATTATAATGAAAGATGGGGGTAAAAAGACTGATGCTTTGTGTCTCCCTGTTAGCTTGAAATTGTATTAGTGAATCTAACTACCCTATTCCGATGGAGCATGTAATTGCAAATGAATCAAACACAATTCTGTATCAACTATCAAAATTAAAGATTTATTTCAGAACTTTTGTTTTATATAAACTTTGAGGCATCTTCTCCTTTTAAGATACATTTATATGGTGATTTAATTTAAGCTTTATTTGGAAGATGTTCACAGACAAACAGACTGATGTAGCCTACAGTATCTTAACAACATAGTTGTTAAGTCATCGGCAATGTTGACTGATACCCCCTTTCCACCAAAGTGAACTGGGAGCTAGTTCGGAGCTGGTGCTAGAGCCAGTTCTGAGCTGGTTCAAGAACGGAGCTTACTAAGAACCGGTTTGCTTTTCCACGGGCGAGAGCCACCACAGAGCCATGTCATTACGTCACTGTATACGTCTCATATTTCCTAGCAACGCTAGCACGGTAGCGCCAAACACAACTTCAACAATGGCAGACGTTTCGTGGCTGTTGTTGCTCATGGTTTTGCGAACCTACATCGGCATCCAAACACGGCGCATCCGACGTGTTTGTTCAACTCGCCATTTGTATAGACCAATTATCACCCTACGTCACACAACTGTCAAGCAGTCTCAACTGCGCATGTCGGTTGTAAAAGACAAACTTCTCCCCGGTCTAATACACTTGGAGTGTCGATCAGGTCATCATATATCTCTGGCCACTGGATTGCAGGGCTTGATATTAACCTTTTGAGGCTCTTGGCCTTTGGACAAATACATTTACGTTTAATTTGTCTATGCACAAAAGTCACTTGACCCCGATACCCTTAAATAGCCTGACCAAGTGATCGGCCAAAACTAGCCTGGCTAACAGAGGTCGCTTTCTCAGGCAAATGACGAATTAAACAGGCTTGGTTGAAGAAATCCGAGATGCTGGCTATCTTCATCAGGCTCGTATCTACATTAGGCAGTCCTCCCTGACGTTTCTGGTGTAGAATGGAGTGAAATACAACATTGTGCACACTGCCAGTGAGCGAGTCTGACTGAGGCTAACGTCAAAACAGTGTAACTGGGATGTAGTCTCACTCAGATTGCCAGTTTAAACAAATCAAAAAAATAATCGGACCATCTGACTAAAAGCAGAATTCCCATATCTCTTGAAAGCTGCCCTGCTCGAATTTTTAAATGTAGAATTTACTGTAAAATTATGAACTTATTGACACGAGGAAGACATGGTTGCCGCTTGACTATGCGGTCTGTACCGGGCGACATTCTCACTCAAATTTCAAGACTTTCCTGACCCAAATCAAAATTCTGATGCGACAGATCAATGGGTAATCGCTTTCTCTTTTAAAGGCTGTCCTCCTCGACCTTTTTGGTCTGTATTTGTATTATCCGTGTGGTGCTTTTGCCATTAAAAATGCTATCCTTTCCCGGTTTTCTGCAGCCACATTGCGGGCATCCCGAATGTTTACATTACAATCGAGAATAATAAAAGTCGGAGCAAATTTACAAATTAGCAGTTTTAATCAATAAAATAAGCACATTTTCAGCAACTACACTGGCCCCTTCTCGATACATTTTCATTCAGATTCTGATTTACAAGTTCCGTTTAGCTGAAATATGAATTGTAAAAACTAGAGCAATGGCGGCCAAAGCGTTTTGTTGGTCACGGTAACCCCGCCCCAAGCGGTTCTTTGTTGGTTCGTAAACTAGACCAGCTCCGAAGTGGTGCTCGTTGCGAACCACGTACAAACCACTTTTCCGGTTCCCAGTCTGTCGAAAGAGGAAGAACTGGTTCGCGATTAGGCACCGGCTCCGAACCGGCACCCAAAATGCGTTGGTGGAAAAGGGGTAATAATGATCCAGTGTTGGCTCCTCAGTGGCGCCTATAATCCAGCTAACTATTTTGTATAGTGCAAGGGGAACAACAGTTTGAGCTTCAGTGACATTCAAATTTTCTGAAGTTGGAGGCCATGGGCATGACATGTCAGGAGTAGGGATAGGTATCGAGAACTGGTTCTGTAAAGACCCGGTTCCAAATTTCTCAAAACCTGAATATCAATAAAGTCCAAGTTTATCGATACCGCTATTGAGATTAAGTAATATAATGTAACGTTGACTTTTGTCTCGAGAAATAAGTAATGTTATTTAAATCAAATCACTGGGCACAAACATACAACGTTTGACTAATAAAATGACTAAATTCAATTCCATGGCCTGTCAACCACCTTTAAACTAAACAAAGAAGACTTTAATTGCGTCACGCGTTACTTAGCTTCATTTAAGCAATAAGCCCCAAGAGGCCGTGGTTTACCTGATTTTAGAACAGGTAAGGGGAGTTGTTAGGCACGACGCGAAGCGGAGTGCCGAAAACCCCCTTACCTGTTCTAAAATCAGCGTAAACCACAGACTCGCGGGGCTTATTGCTTTTCTAAAACTGTCACTTCAAATATTTGATACGGTTTCATCAATAAAAACAATTAGAAACAAAATAGTTTAATAATAAACCGTCATTCTTCCGCTACTGCAAAGTATAGTTCCTACATAAATCGTTGCCACGCAACAGCCAGATGGACATCTTTGCCGTCTTTTTCAATTTGAAATATTCGATGCGCAGTAATATGGAATGTTAAAGAATGTTATGAGGACAACCTGTGAGGTTATGCTGGATTTTACAACGGCATGGAACGCAATATAGCCAATCACAATCAAGGATGGGAACAACCAGTTTTAAAATTATCATTTTGTTGCTAGCTACGATGGCAGAACGCACGAAACGGTCAAAAGCTTAGCTACATTTTATTAAAGCCAAAGATAAAGACGAAGCAAAGTGCAATATATGTTTTCTTAGGTAATTTCTTTTGAAGGGGGGGAAAAAACTGCGATGAACAAGCACCTCAACGTTGTGCATCAAATAAAGATAAAATGCAGTAGGCTACTTCGACTGTCTCCGAGTCGCAACGGTGCCAACTCCAGCTGCCTTTGCAGGACAATCCTCTGGTGAGCGCACCCCAACTTCGTAGCGAGTCTCCATCGTTGACAACAATAAGCCAATTCAGGGCTCAACAGTGCAACTATTTCGCTCGCATATGCCCCAAAAATTTGTGCGCTAACTGCAAAAATGATTTACGAGCACAGTGTGTGAGGAAACACAAGCCTCCCCCCCTCACTGCTGATCATTCAAAACATAGTCACCGCGAGCATGGCTCTGTGGGATGCTTAAGCATCGTGTTAAACAAAAACGGAGACAGAATTATTGGGGGGGATAAGATAAGGAAGGTTTGGTTGACTGGTCATTTAGCTATATCAGGTGCCTTTTGTTGAAACGTGTTCAACTTTTCATATAGTCGATGAGCTTGACAATGTCACTTTTCGTCAACCAACCAATCACAGTCTAGTTACTCATCCAGGTTGTGGATAGTACATCTGTAGTGGACAGATTTAGCCAGAGTCAGGATCCATTGTGCCTATATATGCTCCTTTTAGCCAGCCTCCTCCTGAGAGCAACACATTCCCCTTGTTCTATCTGTTTTACTTAAGAAATAGAAAAGTATCGATAGTGGTATCAATAAAGACTCCAATCGTTAAGCAGTCTTGAAAATTGTATCGATATCGATTTTTTTTTACGATACCCATCCCTAGTCAGGAGTGTCACTAAGATGTATTTTTAAGAACATTGCTGTTGTATATAGTGTCCTTCCGTCCTCTTGTGTAGTTTGGCACTCTGTTGTCCCTTTTTTAGTCTCGCTGTCTGTCTGGCTCAACTCCCTAGACTGTGTGGTTTCCGCACCTGAAGGTAACATGTCCACGAGTGTGTCTGTTGACGGAGTCTCTGCAAAAACCAGCTTGCTGATGTTGTGCATGGTGGGGATGTGAAACATCAGCTGGGGGAAATCACAAGTCAGCCTCTTCTTCAACGTATCCTGTGTGCAACACAACAAAACAGTGACAATTAAGTACCATTAAAACAGAGTACCATCAAAAGCAGAGAGTGGTGGAGGTGGTACAATACATTACAGGCTAGAACCTATCTGACATACAGCACATTTCACAACAAAGATGCCCAAGAAAGGCAAGCAACACACACTACACATCAGCTGTTGTCCTTGTTTCCAACTGGAACATGTCTGTGCAAACAAGAAGACTTAAAATCTGTTTCCCCAAACAGGCTTGTCACACACATTTTGTGTAAAGCTGGCCTTGCACATGACAAACTCGAAAATGCATTTCCTGCTGAAAATGCGTTGGAAACCTGAAATATTTGTTTTTAAATGGCTGAAAATACAGAAATGAGGAAATACCCGCAAGCTGAAAGCTGAAATTGATTAAAAAAATGTGTGAGTCACACAAAAGAGGGACTGTGGAAGCTGAACTGCGTCATCTAACAAAGGTAAGTGCTTAAATACAATGCGGGACAATACATTTGAACGTTGTGAAGCAATCGAAGAAAAAGTTTAATTTCAAGATCTATGTGATAATCAATTATTCTGTATTCTAACATATTACTTCAAATCGATAAAATCTTAGATATTTGTAGAGTTTTATGTTACAGGAGCTGTAGAAAGACAAACCATAGGGGCCAAACTCATACTGACGTGTTCCATGGTACGAAGTTATTTGAATTTTTTGTTTTGAGATTTTATATGGAGGTTTGTATAGATTTAACCTTTGTATTTGTTCATGTTATGCCATGGAAACAGCGCTTTAATTAAATAATGTTACAATTTACAGAGTGAAGTGTCATGTTTTTCTTAGTAACATAATCCAAGTTTGTGTTTATTGCATGAAAAAGGGAATGAACAATTGAAAGGATATGGTTAGAACCTGGTAACACCACGGAAACAAACACAGCTTCCTTTTACACTACAGTTTCAGCTTACTTGCTGAGTAAATAGCCATGTTTTACCTGGTATCACTTGGAACGTATATAACAAGTTCATAATAAGGGTAACGTTGACAAAGTAATATTCGGTTACAAAGGATATGGTAAGACCCTGGTAACACCATGGAAATAAACACAGCTTCATTTTACAGTACAGTTTTAGCTTACTTGCTGAGTAAATAGCCATGTTTTACCTGTGTAAGGGTGGGTGTCAAACCTGCCCCCACGTCTCATATGCTAAATCTGGAGTTTCTGGACGACATCAACTTGGTGGCTCTTACACCCCATTCAGATTTGGTCTGATTGTTTGGTCTTGTGTATAAAGGGAATTGTAGTGCATTGTTCTGTGGATTCTTCATCTCCTCAGACCTTCTCCTCAGTTCTCCCTTGTCCTACTCCTTGCTCACCTCTTCCTTCTCTCTGATTTACAATGATGGTAGAGTAGGTAAGATTTAAAGCTTTCATTTTGTAACATGTTTGCCTTGTAATTGATTTCATTCAATTGCAATGTTATTAAAAGCGTATTAATCTTCATTGTAATGTACATGATTACTTATGAAAAACTGTTAATTTCCACGGTTTTTGGACATCACGTGACGTGGACGTCAGCTAGCAAGTTTTTCAAGCCATGTCAAATCAAATGCTTAGTTTGCCTGCTCTTTTGAGTGCTGCAGCAACCCATAACAACTGATCCAGACATCCCAAGTCTCCCGGAAGTTCCGTGAGTCTCCCGCATTTTAATAGCGGCTCCCGGACACCCGCAAATGCTATACAATCTCCCGGATTTCGGGGATTTTGTATTTAGAGCGAGCGCAAGACTGTGCAATGGCCATTTATGGTCGAAACAAGTGCATATCGTGCGTCCTGATTGCGTCCCGGGGGGGGGGGGGGGGGGGGGGGGGGGGGGGGGGGGGGGGGGGGGCACCTCCCGGAAATGAGTCTCTGCAGGTTGGGATGTCTGCTGATCAATGAAATAACTTGCTGGGAAGTTATTAATGAAGCCTATAATTAAACTGACATTTACATTCACAACGTCTTTACAAACAAAAGGATTTTCTCCCCTATCACTTTTTGACAAAGGTTGACTTTAAAATGAAGTAAATTAAGTTGTTATAAAGATATCTGAGTGATTTAAACAGATTTGTATCCAGGAGAGTTTGTAGTTTCCAATATGTATAATACCCAGAAAGTACATTTGCAATCATTGGGTGTCATTTCATGGTTCACATGGTTCTTCATATGAAAATAATGAACTATTATTAACAACTATATTTACTCAAGAGTATCGAAATGCTAATGTAGGCTACCTATATTAACTTCAGTTATTACAATTAATAATATAGGGGAGAGCGGGGGCGAAAGTAACATTTTTCAGAAAAACGTAATTTTAAAAGAGAATGTTTTAGAGATAGATATATTTTTGCTTGGGTCCATAACTTATAAGTGTGGTCTATCAATACCAATTTTGGTTGCATATTCGACCAAATTGGTCGCAGTCTTGAGCCCTGCGCATGCAAGCACACCCTACAATTTCCCCAGAAATTGTACCCTCTCTAGTTCTTCCTCTTCTTGTTTCTTTTTGCCTCCATAAAACTCAGTCAATATTTGTACAACATGTCATAGACAACCTACGTGTCAAAAGTATCGTCTTGGTAGCGATTGAGTTACTTGTATTTGTAATTACGTTCCGTTGCACGGTTTAAGTAGAAATTAAGTTTTTGTGGCAAAAAGTGAAGCTAACGGTGGCTAACTTGCTAGCCACAGTCACTGACGCTACTAACGTCACTAACGTCACGAAAACTAGCGTGACTATCTCTAGTAGAACATTAGTTTAGCAGCTTGTTAACTTCTGGGAGATGGCTAGGCTAACTGCTTTACTGCAAGGCAGCTGCAGAAACAACACAAGCAAAGAGACCTGGGTGATAACTATTTGCTCATTTTACTTTGTGATATGACACACAATTGTGATGTGTAATGTACAATATAAGCTGATATTAAGGAAGTACATCTACTTTCGGAAACAGTAGTCTACTATTTCACTGAATCATTAGCATCATGACATTAGCCTCTGTTGCCCGGGCAACACATACTACAGCGGTCTATAATGCATCTGTTTTCAATCGTTAAAATAAACATTCCTCACAAATAATTTTTAATTGTAGGATTTATTATGACATTAGATTACAAGTAAACGATTTGTGGGTGAAATTATCATTACCTGTGGTTTCAAACCAGTGTAGCTCACTGCAACGCTGTAAGCGAGAGACACTTGTCTAGTAGCTAGGCTAACAAAAACATCTCCGCACAGCTGTTTAGGAAGTCAAACGCCGACAGAACATGTTCGGCACTACCCTTATTTAAATCAAAAGTCTTTCAATAGGTGAAACTATCTGACTAGTGACTACTAATCTGAACTCCATTGCCACAGCCTAAACTTTGTCAATTTGTTCATGAAAATAAATTTCAGCCTAAACCATACGCAGGGCTCTCAAGTGTCACGCATTGAGAGTGACAGTCACTCATTTCGGTCTTTAGTCACGCCCTCCCGCAACACATTGTATTTCTCACGCCGAAAACAAATATTTATAACATATTTAATATGCCGCAGCACCCAACCAAAATTCCTTGGGCCGCCCCACCCTCACTATGGAACCGGCAGTCAAGTGCGTCTCCTTAGTCAAATCTGCCACTTATCAGCCAATCCAAAAAAAGAAAGGGTCTATACAATAGCCAATCGGAAAATAGCACCATTGTATCTGGGTAAGATTTAATGCAACAACCAATGGAAAAAAAGCATATCCTGTAATTTTTCGTGATTCCTCTACGTCTTCCGAAACTTTTGTTCACCTACAAAGCAAACCACTGGAGCTCGAGCATCACTTTGAGCACAGTCATGATCTCCTGTTTTAATGTTACAACAAATTCACAACTTGTTTGACACAAACAATGACAACTTGACTGCTGTTAAAAAATGTTTCCCAGATAATTAGCATCAGTTTTTCACGAGTCTCTTAACCAACAGTTTACAGCCTGTTCACTGACAACACCTGCTCAGAACAAGTAGTTCATAGATTTAGCCGGTGTGTATCGGTGAAACTCACTGGTCAGGTAAGTAACAGGCCACCCGCATCAATTGTTATCTAGCTTTTCGTTGGCGTAGTTGGTAGTGGCAGCGCTTGGGATGCCAGAGACGGTAGGATCGAAGCCAGTGCGGGATATAAATAAGCCCGATTCCTTTGACTTTTAAAATAACGTCATATTTTATTATTATATCCTGGCCATGGATGCATTAATCATTGCTGCCTTTCAATGATGAAAGGGTTAACTAAAATTCAACCAACGCAATCGCTACCAAGACGAACACAGTCTAGTACTGCAGCTTCTCCACACAGGGCTATATCTAATTTTGCGTTGTTACTGACAATGATCGCTACCACTGAGCTTTTTATGAATGAGGAATTTAACCCCCTACACCATCACTGTGGAACGTATATTACAAGTTTATAATAAGTGTAACGTTGACAAAGTAATATTTAGTTACAAAGGATATGGTAAGAGCCTGGTAACACCATGGAAACAAACACAGCTTCCTTTTACAGTACAGTTTCAGCTTACTTACTGAGTAAATAGTCCAAACATGCGCAAGAACTTACCCAGTAGCCAAGAAGATTTACCATGATAGGAGAGGAAAACTCTTCACGCGGAGGTTGTTACCAGCCAAGGGAATTAGTATGGCCATCATCGATAAATGTATCTGAAAAGGTATTTTATTGGAAAGTACTATCTTATATTCTAATTAGATGTGGACTTTTACTGACATAAACCTTAGGTAATAGTAGTGTTTTTTTCTTAATTCTGCTGGAGCTTGACCGTCTTGACCTACTTAATAGCAGTGGTATTTACCCAATAACACATTATAATTTACCATATATATCTCTTGTTAGTAATATTTATAAGTTTCCAAGTAAATACTAAATTTTGTTTTCTGTCTTTACCTAATCATGACCAGTGAAAATTACCCAGTGAAAACCAGCACGTTAGTATTTAGTTAATGGGTAAATACTTCGAATAATCTCTGTATTTACCACCTTGGTATCAGTAATACCCAATAATGCACAAAACATCCCCTTTATTTTCTAGGTAAATACCTAGTACTTAAGGGACTGTAAAAGGAAGGGTTACCCAAGTCCCTAGGGCAATGTGGCACTTATTTATGGACACATGAAATATGTGTCACAGGTGCAAATTCACCCATATGTTAATAATTTGGCCATTTTGTAATGTATTACTCATTGCTTATCACCCTATACAAAGACATGTCTTACAAATGAGTTTCATATTTCAAGTCAATTGGAGATACGGTTCATGGGGAGAAGAATTTTGTACAGAAAGCTATTAATCATAAGGTTGCTGGTTCAATTCCTGCCGGAGGAACCCTCATAATAATAATACCGTATTTCTTCGATTAAATGCCGTCCTCAAATAAACTCGAATAAACGTTGCACCGAAAATGAACATTGTGTTATAGACGCCCCCCCAGAAATGTGGTAGTAGCAGTCATTTTAATGACCATTCTCTTGTGTTGCACTAGGGGCCCACTTCTGGCTAAATACGTTTCAAATATCACATCAACATACCTTACTTAGCAAATAACTTTAGCTAGCTAGAGACAGGGGTGGTTTTAGCTAATTGGAGGCCCTGGGCAAAGAAGAATTTTGAGGCCCCCCACAAGCCGCAGTACAAGCCGCAGCTTATTTTCCGTAAAATACGGTAGTTGGTGTTGAAGTGGCTGTTTGTCTGCTGCTGCTAGTAATAGCTAAACTTGGCCCAGCAGCACTTGAAATATCCAAAATGTCTTCATCTTCCATGGACGCATTCTTTGATTGGAAAAACGGAGTTAGCTTAGGTAATTTGTCCCTTAACTTCTCCTCCCTTTTCTTATTTATTTTTTCACTGCCATTTTGAAATAGTTTAATTTTTCCACGATCATACACTCCACCACACTCTCCTGACAGAAACATTATGACCTGAATCATAAGCTTCATGATGTATTTAAGATTAAATTTAGCAATAAAGAATAGAATTAAAGAATTGTGTTTTCATGCTTTATTTGAATTGTCATTCGTTTGCAATGACAAGTGATTTATTTTAATTATAAAAAAAAAATACATTGTAAATACAACATGGCCACCCTGGTGGCCGAGGCCCTAGGCAACTGCCCAACTGGCCCAATGGGTATCCTTGTCTAGCCATGTCACCGCCCCTGGCTAGAAATAGCTGTTAGTCGGCATTAGAAGGGAAGCTTACGAAAAAATATCCAGAAAATGAATAGCAATCTAGCCTATTGCTAATGCCTGTCTAGATTATCTATTGAAAGAACTGAGAGAGGCAGGTGCTCTTGCGTTAGCAAGCTAAACTAGTTCACATGTGGAGTATGTAGGTGTTTTCGCTATCTAGCTGTTCTTGCATTCCTTGCAAATCAGCGTTAATACAAAGCAGTCATCTAGTCTAGCTAACATTTGCTCGTTGCTTAATCAATGATTTAGAAGACCGCGCTGTTCAAACTAGCTAAGAACATTTAATGTAGCGAACTAGCAAGCTTGTCTAAAGACACGTTAGCATGCTAGCGCAGCTACCCTAGAATACAGTATAAACGCCGCCCTCAAATAAATGCCGCCCTCAAATAAACGCTGCACCAAAGGTGAACATTGTGTTGCTGCAGCGTTTAATCGAAGAAATATGGTACCAACAATTACAATAGGTTTACTATTGTAATAGGAATCCTAATAATCATTGTTGGATTTCTATTTGTATGCAATAAAGAAGACCTAAAGTATTAAAGTTCAATGATGTTTCTTTATTTCAGTGGCAAAACACATTTAGTAAGTTTTGAGTGCATGTCCACGATGTGTAACGTTAGCGACGTAAGGCCAAGCTAATACAATTTGTTTCGAGATCGGTCAGCTGACCCAGGAAAGGACACCCCATGTCTGCCAACTGTACCAGAGTTTGTTATGGAAAACCTGCCAGCGAGCAGGTTAGGTTCACAGATTCAGTTACCATGGACACTGACCCAGTTTGCACTACCTCTCTTTCTGGAACTCACTCATCTCAGGGTTAACCATCTCAGGGTTTTCACTAAATCTGCTTTCTGGAATCCCCCCCTGTACAAAAAAAGTCATAAATAAACACGTTATCATTGTTATTATGCTAATCCTGCTTTTAAAGCTCTCTCTTTAACTGATGGAGCTGTTCCACCTTCAGGTATCTGAAGATTTCCTGGTTGAGTAGTTACAAGTTGCAAGTAACAACTTTATATCTGTTTGACAATGTGTGTGTATGTTTTCCTAGCCATCACTGGGAAAGACCAAGGCCAGAGGGTTGCTGTATCAAGGACCAGACTTTGTGTATGGAACATCCACAAACATCCAAGATGGAGGAGTATCAGAGGGTAAGGCTCTCTAGCATCAACAAAAGGACAGCAAGATGATCTGGTCCAGATTAGAGAAGAGCATGCCTTTGTGTGTGTGTGTGTGGGGGGGGGGGGTGACCGTGCTGGTCCTCTTTACCAGTAATCAGTGATATATTTAAGCAATAAGCCCCGCGAGTCAGACTCCGCTTCGCGTCGTGCCTAACAACTCCCCTTACCTGTTCTAAAATCAGCGTAAACCACAGACTCGCGGGGCTTATTGCTTTTCTAAAACTGTTACTACAAATATTTGATATGGTTCCATCAATAAAAACAATTAGAAACAAAATACTTTAATAATAAACCGTCATTCTTCCTCTACTACAAAGTTTAGTTCCTACATAAATCGTTGCTACGCAACAGCCAGATGGACATCTTGCCGTCTTTTTCAATTTGAAATATTCGATGCGCAGTAATATGGAATGTTAAAGAATGTTATGAGGACAACCTGTGAGGTTATGCTGGATTTTACAACGGCATGGAATGCGATATAGCCAATCACAATCAAGGATGGGAACAACCAGTTTTAGAATATGGTAAGAAACATCCACTCAGGCATTTGACCTATTGCTAAAGCCACTCCCCAAAATGGCTTTGACCAATCCTACCTTAACTATCGGTCACTATTTGAAAAAGGTCCGTCAAGCTTTCGAACGTTTAGGTGATAAATACCATACGGAACATACAACTCCGATAGCAAGTATCCCAGGAGTTTAGAGGGGAAAGTAATTTTTCCCCTTTCACAGCCCGAAATCCAAGAGTAAAATAGTGTGGTATGCCCCATTCTCAGCTGAATATCTCAAAGATCAACAAACATACTTTTGTCTGTTTCAAAGTAGCTATGGTACTCCCTCTGAAGCCGACTTTAGTCCTAGCTGTATGTAGCTCTACTAGCTGCATAATCTGTTGTCCTTGTCTAGCTAGCTAGATTACTAGCCAGCTACAGTACTATAGTATAGTATAAGTATAGCACTAGCTATAATTACTAGAACTAAATATAACTGCTGGAAACTTGACGGAGCCTACGTTTCGGAATCGTGTAATCATTATGTGTGCTTTTGCTTAAAATTATTTATATGTCCCCTTCCTTGTTGATTTGAATATTCTTAATATATCCACTGCATATTGCAATCTGTATTCCCTCGATCTGGAGAATATCAAGAAGGTATCAGTTAGACTGATCGATAAAGTATGCTACTTTTAGCAGTTTACAGAAGTACCCGCTATACAAAGAAGCAAAGCTTGACAAGCTAACAGCAGTAACTCAGATGGGCAGGGCTTTTGCAAAAGGTCAATTGCATTTTTATGTTACTCTCGACTCCCCTCTGCTCTATTGCATACACTATGATTGGTCTTTGGGTCTTTACCTGCTAGTTCTACATCTCCAGAAAAGACAAGGGCTTTGATTCTCAACTGAGGGGGTCACAACCACGTCGCATAATTATCGTTGCTGAAGGGTCTAAACATTCCTCTTTAGCTACCTCACTCCCTCTTATCTGTCACTGTTCACTTATGAAGCGTTTCAGAGACAGGGAGAGACTAACACTCCCTTTTGACTATGTGATAGCCTGCAAAAGCCAGCCGGGCCCAGTTGATGTATCAGCTAGCAATGGAGAGGACAGCGATGCCTGAGGATGCAAAGAACAGCTTAAACAGCACCAATGCCACTGACCACCAGTTATGCTCACCGAAAGCCATTAAGGCCGCAGCGATCCTTGGGCATCGATGATAGCAGCAACCTGAGGGCGTACTTCAGATCAACAAAAGATCAAACGCATTAGAATGAGTGGCAGACTTTCCACTCCTGAGAAACAACAATGAGAAAGAACAATCCTGGATAGAGTCGATATAGAGAGAGAACAACCACGTCTCAGCACCGAAAGCATAGTGTGTAAAATAGACATTATGATGGGGAGTCTATTGTCCACCGTAGGGGAAACGGACAAACAAAAGCACAAATAACAATATGGTCACAGGTTCATGCGGCAACACCAGAGACACGGACTAGGCATAGGTTACAAAGCAAAATCATACTTACGAAATTGCAACAAAAAGAATTGCAAAATTGCAAATACTGGCACTGTGAAAAGTGTGTAGCATCAGATTAAAACAAGAAACGGATACATTTTTTATTGGGATTTGAACTTGAAGATGGATGTGATGCTGCAGAGACGCAGAAGGGCCCAAGAACCCCGGCATTGAGGTAGAGGGAAAGGATAGAGTGTGCACAGCGGGGGGAGTGTGAAGTGAGACATAATGGTGTATGGTGCAGAGTTCGGTCTTGCCTGACTGAACTTGCGCTAAGCTTCATTTGGAGCAGACACTACCTATGGGAAAAGTCATGCATGTCTATGCTCAACGGGGGATGCATGGCACACACATGAGAAATAAATCACTTCTTCGTGCCTGTGTAATATCATTATCATTTCAGAGTATATTTTGGTTTTGAGAATTTATTGGATTGAAGATTGAAGAGTGTAAAATGCTCTGTCCTGTTCTGGCAGCCCTATCACGCTGGCATGTCCACTCTCTACCCAGTGGGAGTTCAAGGGCCCATGTCCACAGGATGGGTTTGGACATTGTTGACCTAAACCGGGAGGGGGTGAAGTTGGGTCTGGTGTCGGCAAAGGAACATTACCATTACCAGGCCACCCAGTTCTGCAGGCGGTGTGTGCCAGCACCTGGCCCCCGGAGGCCCCCACCCACCCGCTTCCCCCTTGACACCACCTTTGGCATCTCCACACGGTGAGCAGGAGCCCCATGATAAAGTAGGACATCGGTTTTCAAACTGGGGTAACTCTTTTAAGGGGGTACGCAGGAAAAGTCTGTAATGGCGCACACTATAATTTGCCGATCTAATAAATGTTTAATCCCTCTTTTCTATAAACGTCAGATAAGTTGATGATTGTTTCAAGCTGATATTGCACCATATACATATTCTATAATATGACTACAAAACAAGAGTTTCCATAGGGTGTACTTATATTTTCATGTGACTAAGGACAAATACAGGCCGCTTAAATATTTTCAAGGTACAAGGTATAACCCTGGTAAGGGACATTGCATTTTACTTTGCCTCACAGGACGATCCTGTTTTATACAGGATGGGTGGCAACCCTACCTATGCTGTACAGTAGTTGACGTTAGCTCTATCTAGCTAAACTTAACAGTGGGCAACATTAGTTTGCTGGTAATAGTAATAGCTAGGTACTAGTAAGGAAATATTTACAAGTAATCACACTAGTTAATAGTAACCTTTTTTATCCAGTTTTGTGAATGTTCTCATATCTAATATAGCATTAGCAGTGGCAATAGATTAGCTATCTACTGGACAGTACAGTAGCTAGGTTAGAGCAGACAAAGGTTTGAGTTGGTCACCAAATGTTTATATATATTTAACCCTTGTGTTATCTTCGGGTCATTGTGACGCGAAGGCAGAACAAGGGTTAAGGTATTTAGCTGAGAATGGGTCCTCCCTCAAATCAAATGTATTTGTATAGTCCTTTTTACAAACAATGTCACAGAAGGCTTCACATACGCCCATAGAACTCTAAACCTCAACCCTCAAGGAAGACAAGGAAAAACTACCAGAAAAACGAGTTAGAGGAGAACAAATTTAAATAACCTTGGGAGGAGCAATTCAGTGAGGGATCCCCTCCTCCACAGACCATTGGTGAAAGAGAGGTGCAAAACACAGGCTAAACACAGTCATACATCAATAAAAGTGCCAATGGGTGTTGAAACACATAAATCCAGTGTTCAACTTGGGTCAGAGTTGGTAAATGTCAGTTTAAGCAGTGGCTGCCGCGGCATCACAAGTGGTGGATGGATGGAAGGGAAGGTACCAGGAACTCGCTGTTGTCCGTCAGGGAGACCGATGTCCGCTTGTCAACTCGATCCAGCTTTGGCAGACTGTCACAGACTGATCACCACTAGCGACCAGGTCCAACATTGGCAGACCGGCAACCAGGCCGATGCTGACAGCTCAAACCCCCGCACCACAGGGAAGGTTTGGAGGGGTTTGTGGAAGGGAGACAGAGAGAAGGAAGCAGGAATTACAGAATGCAGGGAGCAACTAAGTTACAATAATAGTAAGAATGAGGTCCCCACTGGTCAAGTGTGAACTAGTGCAGCAATTTAGTAGACCAAAAAGGGTATTTGATGCAGCCCTAGACACTAAGACAGCGCCAGCCCCTTTCGGTTGGAACATTAAATCTGTTCCAGGGAAGAGAAACTCTAAAATAAGAATAAGAATGCCCTGTCCCCCGTCGTCTCCAATTAGCAACAGACACAATAACAGTAACAATATACAGTAACAGGTTTACTTTATTTGTAAATTCAAGTTAAATGATACTTATGCCAACATATAGATGTTTTATTTGTAATTTAAAAGTTATACGATACAGACAAACACAATTCAGATTTGCAGAATTTGAATGAAGTTTTAAACTAACATACAAGTACACACATTTTTGCAGCCGTAGAACTAACTAAATAGAACGTTTTTTAACCTAGCTTTGAATGTCGAAACGGTGTCAGCCTCATTAACCTTTAAAATGCGTGAGTTCTAAATATTTCCGATGGTCCCGACAGCTCAAGTTATTTTTCCAAAACGGTAGCGAGCTAGTTTTATAATACTTAAGTGTTTGTCGCATAGTTTTTGTCTATTAGAAAATATTCAATTGATGAATGTTCAAAATCACATATTTGTGATCTTACGCTGTGGGACCCACATTCGAACAATCACATATTTGTGACGCTACTCCTAACGGGTTAATTGAGACAGGTAATTTGTTCCAGAGAAGGGGTCCTCTATATGAGAACTCCCTGCTTCCAGCAGTTTTCTTGTTGATTTTAGGAACCACCAGATAGCCTGCATATTGGGATCAAGTGTCCTTATTGGGTGATAGGGTGCAAGGATACCAGAGAGGTAAGGCGGTGCTAATCCATGGAGAGATTTGTAGGTTAGTAGTAGGACTTTGAAATCAGATCTAGCTTGGATTGGGAGCCAGTGTAGGAAGGCAAGAGTAGATGTTATATGGTCGTATTTTCTGGCTCTGGTCAGTAGTCTTGCACCAGTCGTAATGTTTTTTAGGTACTTGGGAGGCCAGAGAATAATACATTGCAGTAGTCCAATCGGGATGTAACAATTGCATGTATTAATTTTTCAGCATCATCCTTTCTTATTTTAGCGATGTTTCGTGATGGAAAAATCCAGTTTTGGTAATGTGCTTAAGATAGTACTTGAACAAGAGGTCTGGGTCCATTGTGATTCCTAGATTTTTGACAAGCTGGCTTTGGGAAACTTTGATGCCTTTTAGGTCCAGGGTGAGATTGAAAAAATTATTTCTGTATTAGGAAAAAAAAATTGCCCCTCCTGTTTTATCTGACGGCGACAAATCGCCGTTTTCTTGGTCAATTGGATCATTAACGTGAATCGTGTAGAACCAGAGAGGTTGGCTGCCCTTCTTCTGCATGCCATGCGGGCTTAGAATTGCGAAACATTATTGGATAATTCTTATAATTGATATTTCTCTGGGCCAATCGGAATCTTAGCACTTTTTCTCTTGGCCAATCAGAATCTTAGCACTTGCGCCAGAATCTTTAAGCACACAGCGTCAACTGTTACTTGCACCGGCCAGCTTGCCTATCGAAGTTGAGTTAGCCAATGTCGTTGGCGATGCTAGCTAATGTTAGTTTGTTAGCTGTATATAACATTTCACTGGGGCTTGCAGCTGTGTGTTTAGTAAGTCGCAGTATTTCCAAGCCCGGATAGTTTACCTGAGATGACGCAGTAGAAACGACGTGCATATATGTGCTAGGCTGGATAAAACTAGCACTATATGGGATAGACTGTTGCACAGTAGTAGCTTAAGTACTATCTATTGTGCCGAGGTGTATGGCAGCATCATACATTTAAGCAATTCAAGACTTGCATGTGCAGTAAGTAATGTCACATTAACTAATGTATTTAAATTCAAGCTTGTGTGGTGCGTCGCTGTCTTCAATGCCACAGGCTAAACTAGGTTAAGTCAAAACAAACGTTTTTTCTTTTCCGGCACATTCAGTGAATTTTGGCTAGAAGCATCAGCTAGGCTAGCTGGCTCGTAGCTTCTTCATGGTCGGCTTTTTTTAACTGACAATGATCGCTTCCAGCAAACTTCTTTTGAATTAGCCATTTCCCCCTAGATAAATATCAAGCTTATTTACGTGTAGGGGGGCATATTTTCAGTTAGCAGATGGTACTGTTTGAATCGCGATTCCATCTGAAAAATACTGCTGGTGACAACGTTGTTAGAATAGCTAGTTTCAAAGGGACGCAACCGACGCACGCCCTACAATTTCCCCCAGAAATTGTACCATCTCTAGTTCCTCTTTCAAGTAATAAGCCCCTGTGTTCAAGTGTTGAGCATTAAATTAGCTGCATGGTCTTCAGAGATCTTGGGACAACGCTGCAATAGCGTACATAACAGAAAGTATTTCATTCTGGAGAAATTGTGTAAATGTTTTATGTAGTTAGATGGTCCGAGGAGAATGATTGGAGTTGGTGAAGCACCAGTGGCGGATCTAATACTGCCACCCCTATTTTTTTAAATGCATTTAGCAGACACTTTTAGTGACTTCCAAGAGAGAGCTTTAAACAAGTGCATTAGAGCTGCAACGAATAGTCGACAAAATCGACTACGTCGATTGTGAAAAATTGTCGACGTGGATTTTTATCGTTGACGCGTCATATATTATATATATATATATATATATTATAAAAAGATTCAGAGCTGCCGGTAATTTTCATTCAGCATTGCACTGCCCTACCGGAAGTGCAGGGGGCAGTATCGCTTACACTGTCGAACCAAGGCATAGACGTTCATACACCAAGGCAAAAAATAATAACTTTTTTGAATCATGGCGGAACAGAGTGTAGAGCCGAAACAAGTTAGACCGAGAGCTTCAAAAGTCTGGGTATATTTTACCAGCAAACCAAATATATACGCCAGTATTACATTGTGTTATTGGTTGGACTGATTTAGTAGGCAACTGTGTTTGCCGGTGAGTTTAACTAGGGTGACCAGATTTGAGTTTGTGAAAAAAAAGACACTTCGTCGCGGGGTGGGGTGGGGGGGGGGGGGGGTTTAGTCCAGTGCTTCTGTGGCTTTCAGTGGTTGTGTCTTATCCATATATTAAAGCAATAATGATAACAAATACAAAATTCTAAATAAAAAATTGTTTATGGTCACATATTAACATTAAAATTAAGACACTTTTCAGTCCTCCTCATATATTCAACAAAGGCGGCAAGGTGCTCACATTGTTGCCAGATTGGAAATGGTATCATACCAAAGGCTCACAATCATCGTATTTGGAGGATAATTATCGTGCATCTGGCAACACTGAAAAGGCGGTCGACCAATTACATTTCTATCGGTCAGAGCTCGCGCAAGAAGGTGGAACCTAAGGGGGATAGCCTACCCTTCCAAAACTTGTAAGGCCGGGCGTAATAATTAGTTTGTCAAAGACCCAGAGAAACACAAATATCTAACGAGGCAAAATCCCAGACGATTTTGGAATCGCTGCCGGACGCATTTTTTAGGTCTCAAAAAGAGGACATGTCCGGGTAAAAGAGGACGTCTGGTCACCCTAGTTTAACAAACTTTAAACGATGGTTTTGACAAAATGTGCAACTAATTTTGCTGGCAACAACTGGTTTCTCGTTGTAAATAATATAATTAACTCAACTTGAAAATTCCAGTTACTCCCAATTTAAATTATAAAGTTGAACAGATACGGGGCTTCGGCCCACCACCTAAAATAAAAAAGTACAATGCAACATCTGTTAAATGGAATTAGCATTTCATTCCAGCACCACGGCAATGCATGAACATTTGAAGCCTTGTTAACTTATCGTAAGATTTACGCTTACATGTTGGAAAACAGAACGTCTCATGGAGGATGCTTGCTAACGCTATTTCAGTTATTTTACGTGCAATGTAGTTAATCAGTGAATTGTAAGAACGTCTCATGGAGGATGCTTGCTAACGCTATTTCAGTTATTTTACATGCAATGTAGTTAATCAGTGAATTATCAGAACGTCTCATGGAGGATGCTTGCTAACGCAACTTCAGTTATGTTACGTGCAATGTAGTTAATCAGTGAATTATCAGAGTAGCCTGTCTTTTCGTTCGTTCTGAATAGTTAACCTCTTCCACTTAGCATTCGTCAAACTAAATATTGTGGAAAAATAATAATTTCATATTAACACAATTACAAGAGATCTACTCTAGCATTATACAAAAATATGATAAGCTAACATTAATTCAAACTTTGTTTGCACTTCACTTTTAAAAGCATTTTTGCACTTTAATTTGTATTACTATTTTGAATATTTATAATGATGTTGTAACTCAAATACATTTGAATTCAAATTTCAACATTTTGTCATTCTTTTAATCATTAGATTGGTCGATTAATCGAAAAAATAGTCGATAGATTAGTAGATTACCAAAATAATTGTTAGTTGCAGCCCTAAAGTGCATAGGTCTCTTATCATAACAACGAGATAGCCCCAAACATTGCGGGTAGCCAAAACATGAAGCATACATTGTGAAAAACTGTCCCAAAGGGAAGAACCATAAGAGCATGTAGTGAAACAAGTTACAATTAAACAACATGAACCTCAATCTTCCCATGGAAAAATATTATTTGTACATTACAGAACATTTCAATAGATAATATTAATGTTAGTGTTCAATTTAAACTACAATGTTCTAGCCTAATCATTTACCATAGGGAGTACTGTACCCCCCTACTTTGGGTTTGATTCGCCTCCAGGAGGCCACCCAACAACTTCCTTCTGCCACCCCGAATGAAAATCTCTAGATCCGCCCCTGTGAAGCGCCCTGATGAGTTGCAGTCATTCGCCATAGTTATAGTACTAATCTGATGCTAGTCTCCATAGATATCTATGTCTATGGATATCTATGCCTAGTCTCCTCCACGTCTCCCCAACGTGACGTCATCACCAAATTGCTCTATTATGCTAATGCTAACACCAGAAACGACAAAAACTGGTCTTTAACACTATTAAGAGACACCATTTGGAGTTTTTTTAAATGATATACATATCTTGAGTGCTTCATGTACCCATTTATCAACAGTGATGTTTAACCTGCAATATGGCCTTTAAGTCACGCCCAGAAATGTGTCATTTGCATATTAAAATCACAAAAATCGAGCCGGGGGCATGCCCCCCCCACCCCCCGTGACACTTTAACCTTTTTTACTTTTTTACTAGGAGTTTGCAGGTCTGTATTGCAGAGACGATGTTTTCTAGAGTGTGTGTTAGTTCTCCAGGCTTTGGGGACATGTATAACTGGGTGTCATCTGCATAGCAGAGTAAAATTACCAACTAATTATGTTTCCTAGAGGCAGCATGTAGAGAGAAAATAGCAGAGGGCCTAGGACATAACTCTGTATTTTACAATGGAGCTCCTGGATGAGCGGCCGTCATGGTGGATAAATTGTGACCTGTAAGATAGACAAGATTTAAACCACTGGAGTGCCATACTAGAGATCCCAACATAGTTCTCCATACATTCTAGGAGAATTTGATGATCTACAGTGTCAAATGCTGCACTTATTACTTACAGAGATGGAGCTTGCGTCAGCGTGCTTGGTATAGAGTACAATTCGGTGTTCATGGTCATTTGTCTAGGGCTGGTCTTTAGTTTGTCCCTAATTGCATAGATTTTGTGGTCGAAGAATTCTTGAAAATTATCGGGTGAGAGATCTGTATTGACACCGTCTGTACTTTGCTTTGTGAGTTTTGTAACGGTACCAAATAGGAATTTAGCGTTGGGCTAATTCTTTCAAATCAACTTAGAGAAGTATTCTAATCTTGTCCTGATGAGGGCTGGCTTGTACTTGCAACTCGCTGCTCGACGGTCTCCCAGCACGCGCAACCCGCCCTCTCCAGAGGATTCATAACGCAGCTGCCCGTCTGGTCTTCAAACTACCCAGACGCTCCCGTTACCCCGCTCCTCATCTCCCTCCACTGGCTTCCCATCATGGCCCGTATCAGATTCAAGACTCTGGTACTGACCTTCCGAGCGGTGAATGGGACTGCACCCGACTACATCAAGTCTCTCCTCCAGCCTTACACCCCCAACCACCACCTACATTCTTCTTCTGACAACCGTCTGGTGGTCCCACCGCTCAAGAGCGCCCGGTCCCAACACAAGCTCTTCTCCTGTCTGGCCCCCCAATGGTGGAATCAGCTCCCCACCTCCATCAGGGTCACTGACTGTCTCCCCACCTTCAAGAAAAGGCTCAAGACGCACTTGTTCGGAATGTCCAACGGCACTTAGGAATGCTTGGTTGGACCTGATGTTAGTTTCCTCCAGGTTCACAATGGATCTTATTGAGACTTGTTGCTCTTGTTGGCTAGTTATAACGGATTTAAACTTTTTTGTACTCGCTGTGAAATATTTTACTGTTGAATGTTCTTCTACAGGTACAGTCTTGCACTTTTTTGAGTTTCATGTTGTTTAACTGTAACTTGTTTAACTGCATGCTCTTATGGTTCTTCCCTTTGGCACTTATTGGTTTTTCACAATGTATGCTTCATGTTTTGGCTGCTTGCAATGTTTGGGGCTACCTTGTTGGTATGATCAGTGACCTATGCTCTTTTGTAAAGCTCTCTCTTGGAAGTCGCTTTGGATAAAAGTGTCTGCTAAATACGCACGCTCGCCGACCAGATTCTGAGTGTGGAGAGAGCAAACCCGGATTCCCTTGTTATTGTACTCGGCGACTTTAACAAAGGTAACTTCAACCACGAACTCCCTAAATACAGACAATTCATCAAATGCCTTAGCCTGGCTCTGCCCTCCTACGTACTTCCGCTCAATTTGGATTTTGCTTCTGTATTAGGTCTGGGAGCTAGGCTCTGAAGTCGGTTTCCAGAAACAAATTGTTTGTAGGTCCAATCAGCGAACAGAGGGAGTGGCTGAGAACGATGACGTTAATGTTGTACACTTGTTTGAGTAGTTCAGTAATGGCGGCGGAGAAAGATGCGAGCGAAACTATTCTGCGGTTGTGGCAACGCTGCCGAATATAGGTTAAAGCCGGAGCAATAACATTCCTTGCTGAGTTTTGTTGGTGGCCATGATGTTGTGGCCCTCCTCCCCACGGGGTTCGGGAAAATTTTGATTTTCCAGCTAGGCAGCTGGCTCCGTTACATTAGTGGTGAAGGAGTTGGCTAAGGCAAACGCTTGCGATTGGTTATGGCAAATCAGAGTGGCTCTGGGCGGATCCAATAGTTTTAAACTTCAACAGAGGACCCGCCTTCAAGGAAGTTAACGTTTGTCAATCGAGAGATCCCAGACCCTCTGTACAAATGAAATGTACGAGGGTCTGGTTAGGACCAGGCTACAAATGCCCAACCAGAGAAGAGAAAACTCTGGATCACTGCTATACTACAGTCAGTAGAGCCTACCACACCGTCCCTCGTGTAGCACTGGGCCACTCTGACCATACCATGGTCCATCTGATTCCTGCATACAGGCAGAAATTAAAGCTCTGTAAACCTGTTGTGAGGACATCAAAACAGCGGACCAGTGAGGCTATGGAGGATCTGTGGGCGTGCTTGGACTGTACTGACTGGGATATGTTCACAACTGCTACCAATAGTCAGGATGAACTCACTGAGGCTGTGACATCATACATAAGCTTCTGTGAGGACTGCTGTATACCAACACGCACCAGGGTGGGCTTCAACAACGACAAGCCCTGGTTCTCAGCAGAGCTGAGAAGGTTGAGGTCAGAGAAGAAGGAAGCTTTTAGGAGTGGGGATAGAGACAGATTCAAGGAGTCAAAGAACAGGTTTAGCAAGCCGGTGAGAGAGGCTAACCGACTGTACTCTGAGAAACTGAAGCGTCAGTTCTCTGCTAACGACTCTGCGTCTGTCTGGAGAGGGCTCAGGCAAATCACCAACTACAAGCTCAGAGCCCCCCACTCCACCAACGACTCCCGCCTGGCCAACGACCTGAACAAGTTCTACTGCAGATTTGAAAGACAATTGGACAGTCCTGAACTACCCCTTCCCATCCAGGAGGCCTCCCCCCTACCCCCCTCTACTGTGACGACTCTCTCCATTCAGGAGGGTGAAGTTAACAGACTTTTCAAGAGGCAGAACCCCCGCAAAGCAGCTGGGCCGGACTCTGTCTCTCCTGCCACCCTCAAGCACTGCGCTGACCAGCTGTCTCCTGTGTTTACAAACATCTTTAACACCTCCCTGGAGACATGCCATGTGCCAGCCTGTCTCAAGTCCTCCACCATCATCCCTGTGTCCAAAAAGCCAAGGCCAACAGGACTTAATGACTACAGACCCATCGCCCTGACCTCTGTGGTAATGAAGTCTTTTGAGCGCCTGGTGCTGGCACACCTCAAATCCATCACAGACCCCTTCCTGGACCCACTGCAGTTTGCCTACAGAGCCAGTCGAGGTGGATGATGCCGTTAACATGGCCCTCCACTTCACAGCATCTGGACTCCCCAGCATCCTATGCCAGGATCCTGTTTGTGGACTTCAGCTCTGCCTTCAACACCAATATCCCCGCCCTGCTCCAGGACAAGCTCTCCCAGCTGAACGAGCCCGACTCCACCTGCAGGTGGATCACAGACTTCCTGTCTGACAGGAAGCAGTGCGTTAAGCTGGGAACACAAGTCTCTGACTCCCGGTCCATCAGCACCGGATCTCCTCAGGGCTGCGTCCTTTCTCCCCTGCTCTTCCCCCTGTACACCAACAGCTGCACCTCGAGTCATCCGTCTGTCAAACTCTTGAAGTTTGCGGACGACACCACCCTCATTGGGCTCATCTCTGACGGGGACGAGTCTGACTACAGGTGGGAAGCTGACAACCTGGTGTAGCCAGAACAACTTAGAGCTCAATGCTGTTAAGCGAGTGGAGATAGTTTTGGACTTCAGGAAGACCACAGCCCCTCTCACCCCCATCACCCTGAGTGACTCCCCAGTCAACACTGTGGAGTCCTTCCGCTTCCTTGGCACCATCCTCTCCCAGGACCTCAAGTGGGAACTGAACATCAGCTCCCTCACCAAAAAATCACAACAGAGGATGTACTTCCTACGGCAGCTGAAGAAATTCAATCTGCCAAAGACAATGATGGTGCACTTCTACACAGCCATCATTGAGTCCATCTTCACTTCTTCTATCACCATCTGGTACGCTGCTGCCACTGCCAAGGACAAAAGCAGACTGCAGCGTATCATCCGCACTGCTGAGAAGGTGATCGGCTGCAATCTGCCTTCCCTCGAGGATCTGCACACCTCGAGGTCCCTGAGGGCGAGCGAGGAAGATTGTGGCCGACCCCTCCCACCCTGGACACTCCCTGTTCCAGCTACTCCCTTCCGGCAGAAGGCTGCGGTCCATCAAGACCAAAACCTCACACCACAAGAACAGTTTCTTCCCATCCGCTGTTGGCCACTTTAACAAGGCCAAAGACTCACACTGACTTTAAATCACAATCTGCACAATGACACCCTGCACATTGCAATTTGCACTATTGTATCGTTCTCTTGCACTATCTGTATTTTTAGGTTAAATTGTAAATTATGGCTACTTATATTTTATTTTTGATTCCCCTTAGTATTAGCTAGAACCCCCTTAGTATTAGCTAGACCCCCCTTAGTATTAGCTAGACTTTGCTCCTTTTGTATAGTTGGTCTACATATTCAAGTTTCAATATTCCTATATGTTTAATGTATGCACCTCCCTGCCAAAGTAAATTCCTTGTTTGTGCAAACATTCATGGCGAATAAAATACCTTCTGATTCTGAAATGCATAAATGTAATTTTAAATGTACTTCAGAAGGCTGTCCTTCTGGCCCGGCGGAAAAACGCAAATTTAGTGGTACAAATATGCCAATTATGTTCCAGTTTTCTAGTGGGCTTCTTAAGAGTGCGGGTTTCCACTGATTATCATGGAGCCATTTTCTTATCTTTTCTTTTCCTAGGTTTGAGTTGGGCTACAGAGTCTAGCGATACCTGAAGAACCATATTCAACCATATAGCCTGCTCTAAAATAGATAATATGTTCCTTGACAAAAGAAAAGCACATCTCCAGCTTGGGTCAGGGTTTCCGCGGGGTAAAAAAGTCTTAAATTCAGAACTTAAAATTTAAGGCCTTAAAAAGTCTTAAAAACGGCTAGATTATCATCCGAGGTCTTATATTTCATCTAGTCAGGTCTTAAAAAAAGTTTTACCCTTGTTTATTTCCAGAAACGCTGGGCGCAGAAAGTAATTATAAAGTAGCAAAAAAAAAATCGTTGTAGCGTCGTAGCAGGGCTCCAGACTGCGACCAAATGGTCGCGTATTGCGACCAGTTTTTGAGACGGTGCGAGCATTTTTTACAAGCACTCGCGCATGTGCGACCTACAAAATTTGAATTTATTGGGTATGCACAATGTCAGCACACATTAGCAACGATGCATAGATACGACGTTCTAATCTAGTAACACAGCGATACCAGTGAGCCCTCAGCATTAGTACCGTAGCTAAAAGTCTTGGAAAGTTTAGGCTATTTTTAGCTAGGTTCCTACAAACATGTCTTAATTTGCCAGACAAGTGGGTTCCCCTTCGTTCTTTTGGTGAGCAGTTTCACTAGCCCTTCTTACCTGGCGTCATGGAGCCGAGCACCTAAATACTTATTTAGCACTAGCGCTGCTGCTGTATATCAGTTGTAAAAATGACAGTAAAAAAACGGACCCATCTGCAACCGACGCAGGCACACCAGGGGCGATTCTAGGATCAGACCTTTAGGGGTGCTCAGCCCCCAATGAGAATGTGACATGAATACAGTGCCTTGCAAAAGTGCTAAACGTAAACCCCCTTGCTAATATAAATCCCTAACTTCACTGGTTAACAATGACATACATCAATACATTTACGTATTATTATGCAAACTATGGAATGAATTAAAAAACTAAGGATGTCCTTTCTTCATGAACTACCAGGATCAAATGATAATAAATAATATATAAAATAATATATATTATTTTTAAGGGTGCTGAGATAAAATGAAGGGGTGCTTGAGCACTCCTTAAAAGGGTCTAAAATTGCCACTGAATTGTACCCCCTCTAGTTACATTAATAAATGCATTGCAGGTCAATATATGGTGTGCCCCTAAATTTTCTGCTTGCGCTCCAAAAATTTTCAGTCAGGGGCTACTGTGCTCCTAGTAAAAAAAGTGAGTCTGGAGCCCTATGTGTAAAATTAATGCTTTTTCAATGACTGAATTCATTTAAATCAAATTATTTTATTTGAATTTTGGTAATGTGTCGTGTAGGTCTTAAATTTCGATCTTTATGGTCATAAAAAGTCTTAAAAAGGTCTTAAATTTGACTTACTGAAACCTGCAGAAACCCTGTTGGGTGGAGGCCGTCACTTTTGACCATGTTACCAATGAACATAGAAGCTTATATTCAAACCTTATTTAAGACACATTACTTTTGCATACATAAGCCCAAATTTCCTCCACACAATTCAATTGTGTTGATACAAAGTGAATGGAATGTGATTAAATAAAGTAAATTAAACTATTTTTAATATCTTTATTCCAACGCAATTTTAATATCATTTTAGCAATATCCCAATAACATAACTTTCTGTAAATTAATCAATTTTAATGTTTGTTTATACATTTCAAATTAATATTTCTTGACCATTTTAAACATTAACTACTTGTATTGTCATTAAAAAACAAGAGACAGTTATATTCTAAACGTTTATTTCACAAACTGGACAAGAGTGTCCCAAATGACGAAAAACATGCCAAAGACGTCCCCCTCTATTGCAATTGAATAGTACAAATTGAATTAGTCTAAAACTGTAGTAAATCCACACCAAAAAAAACAGTAAAACACAGACTTGTGGTAAGAAAACCATAGAATACATGTATTCTCTACAGGAAACTTACTGTGACTTATGTTAAGAAAACCATGAAATACATAAACACGTCTTCTCTGCGGGAATCAGAAGCTGAAGAAGAGAGAGAATTGAGTATAGCACTATTCAAGTCATTTTCTGATGAAGAAAAATAAAAATCTAGAGTGACCCAATTGAAAATTAGAGAGGGTACAATTTCTGGGGAAATTGTGTGGTGTGCTTGCGTCGGTTGCAGAGGGGCAGTTTTTTACTGACATTTTTACAACTGATATTTCTGTATATTTTATATAAAAATGCATACTTATTATTTATAAAGATTACATAGATTTAAAAGCATACATTTGTTGCTGCTCATTTACAACTCAAAATACTAAGAGTGAAGTGTAGAATGAAACAGTTGTATTCTAATTTCAAGGGAATGGTTCGCAAGAGGGAATGGTGATCGGCTATATAGCAGCCTCATAGTTGAATCATAACAAATAAATTGGGCAGTCCGGTGAAAAAATCTCCGGTCTTAATCTCTATGATACTACTCATAGTCAACTCATATTGCATTCCAGTGGTGGAACACTAGATAGCAACACACAACAGAAAGTGTTCCCCTCTAGCTACATAAGTTACAGGTGGAAAGCTATGTAAGAAAATTAGCATACAGGAGCCTTCATAAGCAAAAATGACATGGCTCCACAATGAATTATTCCACTTATTCATTACTTACATTAATCCAATGTTGTATGATGTAAAATAGCTAAACAGGACACTTGTTTAACAACATAAAGACGGGGGCAGCATTTAAGTTAATACTAGAAGCAATTATTGACTGAAGTATTGGCTTACAAAAGCAAAATAAGTTATCACAGTGGTATATAGAAATACAAATAATCAAGGGTGTTATTTCACTATCTTGTTGTTATTGTCAGTGACCTATGCACTTTGTAAAGCTCTCTCTTGGAAGTCGCTTTGAATAAAAGCGTCTGCTCAATTAATAAATGTAAATAAACAGTTGGCTAGGCTAGTGTCGTAGGGGTGAACTAGAAAATTAATGTAAAATATATTATGATTCAGGCCGAAAATTAGCTTCCCCAATTTGAAAGACCAACAGCCGTCTGCACTTATTCAAACTCATGTCGTTGCGCTTATTGAGAACTTTGATCGCTATTTTCCATCACAGAGGTATGCCATTCTGAATGATAAAAGTAGGATGCTACTAGGATGATAGGAAAAGTAGGAGTCCTGATACTTTGCTTGAGTTGATGCTTAGTTCTGCAGAAGAAACCGAGTTGTTGCAGCTCAGCTGGGATCGCACTGACCCTATGGATCTATGACCTTATCGTCATTCTGGATAAGCATTTCGTCAGAATATCCTGTCCTCAGTAGGGCCAGTATTTCTATGCTTATTCCTTTCACTACCACGTAGGCCTACATGTGCGAATTGGGATTTTCTGTGCTCACAAAAATTAAGACAAAGCACAAAAACAGACTGAAAGCTGCGCCTGATATGCGTGTTGCGCTTTCCTCCTGTACCCCGGACTGGAACGCGCTACAAAAATGCAGATAGGCCTACCTACCCCATTAGCAATGTTGAAATGGTACAACATGTTTTGTATAATTTGTAATCTTTTTGTAATTATTACATATTTGTTCCAATATTTCTGGTTCAATTGAATGTTGAAAATAAGAAGAAATGGGCTATATGTTTTTTTTTTTTTATAGCCTATATTTAATGTCCAAAAAGGCACTTATTGGATAACTTCTTTAAATATTGCTGGTTCAATTGTTCAGCGAGAAGTGATCACTTAGTCTGAGATAGCTTATTAACAATGGCAGTAGGCCATTCTGAAATAACAATAGAATATCCTCATTATTGTTCAATAATGGTCAAATCCACCTTAATTGTGTGATTTACGAATAATGTCTATTGGCTTGGGTCGCGAAGGCTTGTGACTTTTAAAATATGGGTTCCCAGAAAAAGTTTGTGAAACACTGAGTTACTGTATAAAACAAGCTGTTTCTGTGGCAAGCATTATTCGATTCAGCCAAAGTCTAAGCAGCTGTAATTCAGTCATCTTTTGACAAATCAAGGTGAAATTGTGCACGGTACCTCAGAATTAAGTAATCTGAAAGCCTATAAGATTTAAAATATCATCAGTCAAAAGTAAATTTGCGTTATTGACACATGGACAATATGGCAATTGAATTCAACCATATTCATTTTCATCAATTCATTTTTACTAAATATTGCTTTTATGTTTGTGTGTGTGTCACCAGTCCATCAACCCCCATCGGTGTATTGCTGGAGCACCAGCATGTCCAGCACTGGCAGGCGGAGCAGCATGTCAAGCAAAGATCCCTTCAGGGACAGTACCTAAACCAGGTTAGATTGTCACGACGTGAGGTGGGGTTGGACCCAAATGCAGGGGAGTACCGAGGAACACAGGTTTAATTCTCAAAACAGGAAACAGACAGGGTACACGCAGTGACAAAGGGTAATGCTAAGACAAAGACTGGACACAAAGCAGGAACCTAAATACACAGAAACAAACAAGACACAGGTGAACACAATGAAACTAACGACAACTGAACGAGACAGGTGACGACAATGACAGGGAAACACTAGGGCAGGGCAAAACCAAAAACAATAGGGGGGCACGGCTGTGGCCGTGACAGTACCCCCCTCTCAAGGGACGTCACCCGACGACCCACAAGGCAGGGCAGGGGGTCAGGGCAGGTCCGGGGGACGACCTGGAGGCAGGGCAGAGGGTCGGGGCAGGTCCGGGGGGCGGCCCGGAGGCAGGGCAGAGGGTCGGGGCAGGTCCGGGGGGCGACCCGGAGGCAGGGCAGAGGGTAGAGGCAGGTCTGGGGGGCGGCCCGGACGCCGGAGCACGGGCACGGGGGCACCTGGGAGCGTGGACGAGGAGGCGCCTGGGAGCGCGGACGAGGAGGCGCCTGGGAGCGCGGGCACCGGGGCGCATGGGAGCGCGGGCACCGGGGCGCATGGGAGCGCGGGCACCGGGGCGCACGGGAGCGCGGGCACCGGGGCGCACGGGAGCGCGGGCACCGGGGCGCACGGGAGCGCGGGCACCGCGGCAGGCAGCAGCCAGAAGTCCTCGGGCGGAGGAGGAGGCCAGAAGTCCTCGGGCGGAGGAGGCGGCGACCAGGAGTCCTCGGGCGGAGGAGGAGGCGGCCAGGAGTCCTCGGGCGGAGGAGGAGGCGGCCAGGAGTCCTCGGGCGGAGGAGGAGGCGACCAGGAGTCCTCGGGCGGAGGAGGAGGCGGCCAGAAGTCCTCGGATGGCCTGGCACTGGGCGGCACAACCTCGGGGCGAGGCAGGGGCTCAGGGCAGGAACGAGGCTGGGGCACAGGGCAGGAACGAGGCTGGGGCACAGGGCAGGAACGAGGCTGGGGCACCGGGCAGGAACGAGGCTGGGGTACAGGGTAGGAACGAGGCTGGGGTACTGGGCAGGAACGAGGCTGGGGTACTGGGCAGGAACGAGGCTGGGCTACAGGACAGGAACGAGGCTGGGCTACAGGACAGGAACGAGGCTGGGGCACAGGGCAGGAACGAGGCTGGGGCACAGGGAAGGAACGAGGCTGGGGCACAGGGAAGGAACGGGGCAGGGGTACAGGGCAGGAACGGGGCTGGGTTCTGGCGGCAGGCGGCCGACTCTCCCTGGCAGGAACAGCCTTGGTGGTCTGGGTGCTGGGCGGCGCAACCTTCTTCGTCCGGGCGCAGGGCGGCACAACCTCAGGATGAGGCAGGGGCACAGGGCAGAATCGAGGCAGGGGCCCAGGGCAGGACCGAGGCTGGAGTCGGGGTTCCGGCTGGAACCAGGACTTGGGGTGGGCCTTGAGCTGCAGGCTTCGGGGTCCACCAAAGGCCAGGCGGGTCCCTAGGAAAGGGTTGGGTGAACTCTCTGCTGGGTCCCATCTTGGTCTTAGCATTCTGTCACGACGTGAGGTGGGGTTGGACCCAAATGCAGGGGAGTACCGAGGCATAGCGAGGAACACAGGTTTAATTCTCAAAACAGGAAACAGACAGGGTACACGCAGTGACAAAGGGTAATGCTAAGACAAAGACTGGACACAAAGCAGGAACCTAAATACACAGAAACAAACAAGACACAGGTGAACACAATGAAACTAACGACAACTGAACGAGACAGGTGACGACAATGACAGGGAAACACTAGGGCAGGGCAAAACCAAAAACAATAGGGGGGCACGGCTGTGGCCGTGACATAGATAAGATGGGTCGAAGGTAATAAGGTGAAGTAGGGGTATGCTCAGATGGCTGAACGGTGAGGGAATCGGGCTAGTAATCTGAAGGTCGTCAGTTCGATTCCCGGCTGCGCCAAATTATGTTGTGTCCTTGGGCAAGGCACTTCACCCTACTTGCCTCGGGGGAATGTCCCTGTACTTACTGTAAGTTGCTCTGGATAAGAGCGTCTGCTAAATGACTAAATGTAAGTGAGAGTTGTCAGAGCAGGCAAAGAAAATAGTTGGAGAGGACAGTGGGAAAGACAGGTGCCAAACAAGGAACCTCAATGGCTCCACGTTACCAGTTAAAGTTCTGGTGTATTTTGCAATGCTATTGTCTTAACACTCGTAAAATGACAAGAATTTGGTTTCTTGCTAACGCAATTCATCTGAAAGTAGGGGAAACCGGCTCCACCATGTGGGTGGAATAATTACGTAATTGAGTAAAGGGCTCGTGCCTATAACAAATCAAATGTCAGATTCACTCTAAATGAATCCAACATTTACATGCACACTAATATTCCATCATTCAGAATATGATAATATTCCAAATATGATAGGGTCATCTGAACAGAATATTCAGTTTGGATATTCTGAATTAGGCCATATTCAGAATATAGCATTTTAAGATGTAGGATATGACCCACATGTTTATGTAGGAGCTTTCTTTTTATTTGGTACACAGCACATTTGGAAAATGCATCTCTGTGGGTTTTTTGCCATGGTTGCACTACATGGCCAGCCATGCATGGCTGCATGTAAAGGGGAATATTTATTGTTATTAGCCAATAGCTATACTGTCATATTCTGATTAATAGTGGAATATTAGTGAGCAGGTAAATGTGATCTGTCCGGAGCTACGTTCTGATTAGATACAGTTTTTGTAATATGAAAGAATCCTTTGCTTAGCTAAGGTAATAAAGTAAGCATTAGTGATGTAATATAGATTGCAATATTGCTCTATAAATAAACCCGCTTTGTTGATTGATGCCCTTTATTTGAATTTGGGTTTGGAAAATACATTTGAAAATAAAACACTGATTTGAGCCCATTTGGCCTCAAATCAGAGGAGCCAGAATATTCTACTCCTACTTTGTGTCACATTTTGAGGAGTCTATGCAAAGGCACCTTTTGGCATGGAAAAATATAAAATGCTCAGAATGTTACATATTTGACCGCTGCATTAGACAAGCACAGCTGAGTTTCTTAGAGAGAGGAAAGAAAGTAGGTGAAGTGAAGGAATGTAGAGAGAAAATCTGAGTCTGTCTGAATCTACATCTGTTTATCTATCTGTCCCTTGATCCAGGCCAAGCTGTGCTGTATTCAGGACACCAGGACTTCTCTGCTGAGGAAGAACCGGCCTCTTCCTGAAACCATGCCCCTCTGGAAACTCCCCCACCTCCAAAAGGTACGAGGTAGGATGGAGTCAAGTCGTACACTTCTTTGTCAGACTGGAACATGCAACTGTAGTGCTTTGTAGCTAAGCTAGGATAGCACAAATGGGTGTGGTTGGCACTTGATATTTGGTCACCTATGGTAAAAGACATTTCCGAGTTTTAGGGGTGGTAAAATAATAATAATAAATATATAAATATAACTGCAAGCAGCAATGCGGGTTCCTCCGCAAAATGGCAAAATATTATAAAAATGTACAATGTAAAAGTAAAACAACTTCATGTTTGGCCAACAACAATAGGCTGAATGGGGATTTGAATTCATGCGCATAAGGTTACAAGTCAGTCTCTCTATCCTCTCTGCTCAGACCAACTGTTGAGATTTTATGAATAGAAAGGGCAGGGTATTACCTTTGGTCAGCCTTGGGACAAAGGTTAAGAAACTGTCTGCATTTCAATGTCAAATTGCATGAAATTGCACATGGTACTACTTCTGCATGATGTAATCTCAAAGCCAATAAGGTTTGAAAAACCATCAGTCAAAATGACATTTGATATATTGACACAAAGATATTGAGGCAATGTGGACATTTACATAAACACAACCCTTTCAGCCATTTTGTATTGCATTTCTTATTCCATTCACCCTATATCTGCCCACACATAACTTCCATGAATGCTGTTTCCCTCTCTCCCAGCGCAGGTCATGCCATGGCAGAAGTGCTTGTTGGCTGCATGTCATGCAAATAACGCCTCCCACAATCAATACATTGACCACAACACCGCCTACAGTATTTCTCTAAGATTGGCTTGATAACCATATACAGTGACTGGCCCTGAGATGATCTCTTTCCAGGACCTCAGTAAAAACCACTATCACAAACGGCCCATGGGAAGCTGGGCTTGGACACACCCCACATTCAAATGCATACATGTGTGGCATATTACAGTAAACGGCAGACTCTATTAAACTATTAGGGACAAACTATTAAAATACACAACATGCACACTCAGGGTGACCAAAAAGATTATATTAACTGATAAACAGTCACATTACAAACATCTAACTGAACAAAAACAAACAGCGTTTTTTGACATGCCGCATTGCATGCTGGGTACCCAAGAGCGCTGACGCTGATTATCTAGCTGTGCTCCGACTGCGTGATATTACGAGATGCTAGTGACGCGTTAAGTTCTCAGAGTCTCCTGCATTTAACAACTTCTGCCCGATTAGCAAGCTATTTTTCCTAATGTTTTGTTAGCGATTGAATGGTAATGCAAGTTTGCTAAAACAATTTTGGTTAGCTTGGCTAAACTGGTTGTCATAGCAACAGAAATCAACAAATCAGATCAGTCGAACTTTATTCAGAAAGGGGGGGATAGCGGGAACATTTAATGTACCCTACACTTTTAAAGTGAAATGGAACGCGTCTTTCTGCCTTGAAGCTGTGTGCGCATCATCATCAAGACCCCATGTAAATGTCAAGATAACATCCAAGCTAACAATTTCACCAATTCTGACTGCAGCTTTGTATACCATATGTACTGTGTTATGGTTGTTTGAGTTAAACAACTTGCTTAATTAATTAAATGTCTGTTAAATGTCAAATGCAACTATAAATGTATAAAAGAGAGAATTCCAATCAAATCTGAATTCCTTTAAACCTAGAGGTTTAAAAGACAACGTTTGCCTAAACTGACACGCACCAACTCAGAGAACTGAGTTTCAACATCCATTTACACATTTAGTCTTTATTTTTTACTCTACTCTAACTTAATGTCTGCACCTCTCTGTCAGCAACTGTCCCTGGAATGGGGGGTGGGGACTTCACAGGGTGTCTACAGGTGTAAACAAGTTAAATTTAAGACGTTTTAAGACCTGTTAATACCACTTCCAAATGAAATTAAAGACAGAATTTACGATGGAAATATATATCAAAAGTGGAAATATACTATACTGTTCTCAACAGCTTGATACAGCAAGTTTACTCGTTTCCCAATGTCGTTATCCTCCAAGGAATACGCCAGGTATGAATTTAGCTTGATCTAACTCTTAGCTAGTTTGATCTAACTAAGCAAAGAGTTAAATGTTTTCCGTTACATTACATATACAGTAATCTTCCCAAACACCGATGTCTGTTCAATATGAACAGTATGGTAAAATGACAACAATCGGTTGAGTTTAAGGACATTGACTAAATGTGCGTAATGCGAAAGGATAACACAAAATATAAATAAAAAATATATATTACACAATAGTGGAGCAGAAACTAGCAATTCCATGAATCCCATGGAAACAAAGGCAAATGTGTGAGATGAACTGATGTGGAGCACAAATCATCCAAGAAGCAGTACTTCTCTTGAGTGGTTTTTATTCAGATAACTAATCATTGGATTCAGGTCAAAAGTCTATCACTTGAACTGGTTTCATTACTTAAGACACAAAGTCAGCAGCTTGGCATGCTGGGACATGGAAAGGATTAAAAACGTTGACTTTCATGAAAGAAAAAAAATGCTGGTTTGTCTATTTTCATCAATGTCTTCAAAAAAGCAGTCTGCAGAGCTACCGTGTCTGTGGGGTGACTGTCTCTGGAGGGCTGGCAGGTAGGGGCAAGCAGGGCCTGCAGGCAGGCAGTCAGGGCAGGCCAGCTGGATGAAGCTGTCCTGGGGTCAGGGCTGAAGAGAAGCTGTCCAGCAAGTTCAGGTAGTTCAGCATCCTCTGTTGAACTCTGTTGAGCAGGCCTCTGCATGACCCTCCAGACCTGTAAAAGTGAAGAAAGGATGCATGTCAGTTTTGAAAAACTAAGCTTTTTACATCTACACATAAACTACAGGTTTGACTGTGAAATGCAGTGGCATTACTTGAACTTGAATCCAAATGTGTTGACCTGATAGAGACCCGGCCATGCAAAGTCACTTTTTTTTAAAGTCACTCCAAACATTTGGCTTGATTCCAGGCTCTGACAAGAGTATTTAGCTCTAAACTGGTCAATATATACACATCTGACAAAAGACCAGCTCGACCTTTGCCTGTAAACAGTGATTCTGACTGTCAGACCTTTTAAATAGGCTGACCGAGTGAAACTAGCCTGGCTAACGTAGGTCGCTTTATCAGGCAAAACCCTTCTCCTCATGAACCAAAGATCCAATCAACTTGTAATTTGTTCCAGGTGTGTAGAACACATGTTTTTATAAAGAGTCAAATTGAAGAAAAATAATAATAATACTACTAACAAAAACAATAGGTTTCCTCCTACCGGAGGAACCCTAATAATAAGAATACTAACAAAAACAATAAGTTTCCTCCTACCGGAGGAACCCTAACAATTTTAAAGTACATTACAGGTTACATTTTTTAGAGCCATCTCATTCTAATTATTAATGTCTATGAAAATCTATTATCCATTTTCACATTGAATCTTTTTGGGTATTGAAGCTGTAACCTTGATAGCTGCTAAAACATTCTGAAGCCCTATAATCTTATACTAATAATTATCAATTGGAGTATTATTGGAAAAAACGAAAAAGCTCCTTGAGAAAGAAGCAGACAGAAGGGTTGCATAATGCATTTAAGGTTATACTGTCAAACTGACTGAAGAACTAAATAACGTGACTCATTGGCACTCATTCCCATGATGCAAGGCGGTAAATAGTGTTAAAATTTGCTGATAAGTTTGCCGTTTGTTCGAAATACAAATGTAACTTCATGAATTTAGTTTTTTAAATGTGTCTGCTTAGAATGTAGTGTTTTGTTGCTTGGTCATTATTGCTGGTCATTGTTGCTGGTTTACCATTGTAAACATGAGTTAAATGACTTACGTTTCATAAGAAGAGCTGGATTCTTGCAACATTAACGGTTATGCAGAGAATAGCTTCTTTCAGCTAAGAATCTGCAGTGTAACTTTGCGAGGGCCCCCGTTCTCACCAAGTGACTTAAAATCTGATCAAATAAGTAAGACTTTATTTATATGGCACTTTTCATACAAGAATTGCAGCTCAAAGTGTTTTACATAAAATCAACTAAAACAATAATACAAGTGTTGATCTAACTAGCTGCACTCTAACTGCGGTCTCTCGAATCTGTCTCAGATCCAAGCTGGCACTTGCAGTTTCTAATACACAAACATGACAAGGGGGTAGACAGGACGGGAATAAATTTTCAGCATAACATGAGGAGAGAGAGGAAAAGGAAAAAAAAAGGCAACCCCCAGACTGCTCCTAGAGGAGTACAGTGTGGGAACAGGCAAAAAACACCTCAGCACATAAGCACATACATTGTACAACATTACAGAACCACATGACTTGCAACGGGGAGGGGGGGAGGGGTATGGACAAGCAGCATCTGTACCTGCAGCCATACTAGGCGCTGGTCACAGACCCGCCAGCCACACCGGGGGATCAAGCAGGCGAAGGCGTTGGATGGGGGAAGGGGTGTGTATGAGTGTGCCTGGGTTGGCGCCTTCGCCTAGGCCACAATCAGTCAGATTCTCAGTTCGCAGATAGTATTAACATGGAGACATCCTTGGTCATGACCCAAGACAGAGACGCAATCCACAAGTGAAAGTTAGTGTATGAGTAGGCCTGGGTTGTCACCATCTCCTAGGCCACAATTAGACACTTCTCAGTTCACAGATTGTATTGCCATGGAGACAGCCTTAATCAGGTCCCAGACAGAGACAACAATCCTTAGGTGTCTGTTGGAAGGGGGTAGGGAATGCAAGAGAAGTCTCGCTGCAGCGCTCTTCAGGGGAGTTGTTGTTCCAGCAACGGCCTTGGCCAAGGCCTGTGCTGGTTAGGGTGCCGAAAGCAGATAAGATTGGGGTTGTTTGGTCGAGTAGCCGCATTCCAATTTGCACGTCTACTCCTTTTTCCACCGGTCTCCGTCGGTCCAATCATGTCGGCCAGCCTTAGGGGGCTTTTTTACAGCTGTAGCCGTTTCCTAAATTTTTCGATATGCCAGGCTAGCGCCTAATCCAATCAGCAAAAGCCTGTAATCGTGGTTCCAAATACGTAGATGTCTTCAATGTCCTCCACGGAAAGCGCCGCTGGACACCCGACGCATCCATCGAGTAGCCAGCTGCCAACGTCCCGTCAGGACAGTCAGGTTCCCCCAAACCCAAGATGGTGTCAATTGCATTAAGAGACCAGCTGATCAAATCCATGATTTTTTGTTCGGAGAGCGGTGCGGAGAGAGTCTCTCAGTATAGGACACAAGGTACAGGACTAGACAATACGATAGAAGCCAAGCAGGGAAGGTCAGGGGAGGAGAGGGAGAAAATGTGACCGTCTTCGTCGGGAGCCAAAAAGTACAGTCTGAGGCGTTTGAGGGGATCCTAAACATTTGAATACATTAGTAAGTAATAGTAAAATACAATTGATTAAGTTTACTTCTTGAAGTACTTACATTAATTGAAAGTGCACTTGAAAGTATCGCAAAGTGTACTTTGAGGCTCTTTAGGAAGTATACTTCATGAACTGAAAGTGCACTACAAGGGTTACTTTAGAGCAGGGGTGGCCAATCTTGGTCCTCTGTCCTTAATGTTTTAGATGTTTCCCTGCTCCAGAACACCTGTTTCAAATGAATGGGTCGTTATCAACGGTCGTTGTTTACTTAGTACAAAAATTGTATATAAATAAGTACAGATATTGTATATAAATAAGTACACTGCTAGTATACTTTAAGTAACATGATAATGGTATACTTTTTATACTAAGTATACTTACAAAATAAACTTGAAGTATACTTTTCTGTAAGTGTAGCACAGCAGCTTAGACAAGAATGCCCACTAATTCTGCCACTGGAAGCAGAAAAGTGGGAAGTAAATCCACTGGAGATGTTTCCCAGATGTTTAGAAGTTCAAACATCCAGAATGCGGTTCACTGTGAAAGCCGGGTGGTCATCGATGACACGGATGTTAACTTAAGGCAAACAGAGGGGTTTATAATCCTATTAACAACAAAAGGGCCAACAAACTTAGGTGCCAGCTTCTTCGAGGCCACTTGAAGGGGAAGGTCACCTGACGACAGCCAAGCCCTTTGTCCAGGCTGGTAAGTGGGGGACGGCCTGCAATGTCTGTCTGCCTTTCGCTGGTTAGGGCTAACCCTAACCCTAACCGGGCTGCTGTGCACTTGATGGCGGCACGAGGAGTCTTCCACACTCGTCGACAGCGTCTCAAGTGCGCCTGGACTGATGGGACAGCCACGTCTCCTTCTTGTTCTGGGAAAAGAGGAGGTTGAAAACCCAAAGACACCATGAATGGTGACATACCTGTTGCAGAGGAAACCAGAGAGTTGTGGGCGTATTCAATCCAGGGTAAACAGGAGCTCCACGTAGAGGGGTTGCGGGCTGTGACGCAACGTAGGGCGGATTCCAGGTCTTGATTGGCACGCTCTGTTTGACCATTGGATCGGGGGTGGTAACCAGATGAGAGGCTGATGAGAGGTTCCCAGGGCTTGACAAAAAGCTTTCCAAACCTGAGAGGCGAACTGGTCCTCCGTCTGTCATAATGTCTGTGGGAATGCCATGGAGCTTGTACACATGAAGGACTAACAGTTTAGCGGTTTCGCTGGATGTAGGTAATTTGGGAAGGGGAATTAAATGTACAGCTTTTGAAAAACGGTCCACAACGGTGAGTATGGTTGTATTACCCTTTGATACCGGGAGTCCAGTCACGAAATCCACAGCAACATGGGACCACGGTCTGCTGGGGATAGGCAAAGGGTTGAGGAGGCCCGCTGGAGGTTGATGGTTGGACTTGCTCCGGGCACAGATAGAACAGGCAGCAACAAAAGAACGAGTATCTTGGCTCAGAGGGCCACCAGAATCTCTGCTTGAGGAAAACAACGGTCCGATGGGACCCAGGATGGCAGGTAAGTTTGGAACTATGCCCCCAATGGAGGACCTGCGTTCGAACCGCGTCTGGGACAAACAAAAGATTGGGCGGACCGCTACCTGGGTCGGGTTGATTGAGTTGAGCTTTGCGAACCTCTCTCTCGATCTCCCAGTGTACTGCACCGACCAGGTAAGGTGATGGGGCATTCTTGGACGGGGCGTTTGACTCGTCCGGGTCATCAACCACACAAGCGGCGGGCAGAATGGAACCAAGCTGGGACTCTGGGTCATCAGGCGTGGATTGGCGTGACAAGGCTTCCGGCCTAACGTTCCGGGATCCAGGGCGATAGGTTAGGGTGAAGTTAAACCGTCCCAGGAACAGCGCCCATCTAGCCTGTCGAGAGTTCAACCTCTTGGCCGATCGGAGGTAGGAGAGGTTCTTATGATCTGTCCAGACGATGAACTGATGCTCTGCTCCTTAAAGCCAGTGTCTCCATTCCTGCAAGGCCAGTACCACAGCTAGAAGTTCACGGTTTCCTATATCATAGTTTACCTCAGCGGGAGAGAGCCGTCGCGAGAAAAAGGCGCATGGATGTAGCTTCTGATCGTCAGGTGAACGCTGGGACAGGACTGCTCCCACACCGGAGTCTGAAGCATTGGCCTCGACGACAAACTGCCTGGAAGGGTTAGGGTGAGAGCACAGGTGCAGAAGTAAACAGTTCTTTCAGGGTGGAAAAAGCCTCTGCGGCCTTTCTGGATCACTTAAAGGGATGGAGGGTGGAGGTGAGGCGGGTCAGTGGGGCAGCCTTTCGGCTGTAGTCTTTGATAAACCTCCTGTAAAAGTTGGCGAACCCAAGGAAACGCTGAAGCTGTGTTTGGGTGTCGGGGCATGGCCATTCTGCCACAGCTTTTATTTTGTCAGGATCTGCCTTCACTTGCCCCTGCTCGATTACAAAACCCAGGAAGTGAACACAAGCAGTATGAAAAACACACTTTGCAGCTTTGACAAAAAGCTTGTTCTCTTGGAGGCGTTGCAGTACTAACGTCACATGCTGTACGTGATCCTGAAGAGTCCTGGAGAAAATAAGTATGTCATCCAAGTAGACGAAAACAAACTTGTTCAGCATGTCCCGGAGAACATCATTCACGAGGGCTTGGAACACAGCAGGTGCGTTTGTAAGGCCAAAAGGCATCACCAAGTACTCAAAATGTCCTAGTGGAGTATTGAATGCGGTCTTCCATTCATCGACGTGTCTGATGTGCACCAGGTGGTATGCGTTCCTCAAATCCAGTTTTGTGAATATGGTGGCTTGAGGGAGAGGTTCAAAAGCGGAATCAATAAGGGGGAGAGGGTATTTGTTCTTCACAGTGATCTTGTTTAACCCTCGATAGTCTATATAGGGCCACAGTGTCTTATCCTTCTTATCCACGAAAAAGAATCCTGCCCCTACAGGTGAGGAGTAAGGACGAATCAACCCTGCTGCTAAGGAGTCCTTAATGTAACTCTCCATTGCCTCCCTCTCAGGATGGGAAATCTTGTACAGTCAGCTAGTAGGCAACGGGGAACCAGGAAACAGTTCAATGGAGCAATCATAAGGGCGGTGAGGAGGCAGGGACAGCGCTTTCTGCTTGTTGAACACCTCACCGAGACAATGGTATTCAGGGGGCACAGCAGATAGATCAGGAGGACTAGGTGGCGGGGTGTCTGCTTGTTTGCTGGAGATCACGGCCGACCGAAGACAGCTGGAGTAGCAGAACTCGCTCCAGCTGACAATCTTGTTGGCTGTCCAGTCAATGTGTGGGTTGTGTCTCTTTAACCAGGGAAGCCCCAAAACCACTGGGGCATGTGGTGAAGAAATATCCAAGACCATCGTGACCATAGCAGGGCGCACTGGAGTTGGAGCCTTTGGGCGGGTGTAGACTGGAGAGAAAAAGTGTGGCTCACCAGAACCTCTCCGCTTACTGGTGAACCCTCTCTTTTGGCAGCAGGGGGCACGTGTTGGTGTAATGTCCGGCTTGTCCACAGTAAAGACACAGCCCGGACCTTTGCCGACGTTGGCGTTCGGCAGGTGTAAGACGAGCCCGACCAAGCTGCATAGGTTCCTCTCCGGCAGATGGTCCAGGGGAACTGGAAGGCACAGGGGAAGGAGCAGCTGAAAGAGAGGGAAGAAACGGTGGGGAGTCGAGAATGCGAGATGTAGGCTGTCGCATGGCTCTCTCCCTTCTCCTTTCTCTAAGCCTATTGTCAAGGCTGAGATCCTCAAGCGAGTCAGTCTCATCTCTGGCAGCTAGCTCGTCCTTCCTGTTGTCAGATAGCCCTCTCATGAAAACGTCTTGCAAAGCGGTGTCATCCCAACCACTCTCAGCAGCTAAGATACGAAGGTCTATGGCATATTGTGCAACGGGAGACAAGCCTTGAGTGAGTGACAGTAGCCTTTTGGCTGCTTCCTTGCCCTTAAGAGGGTGGTCAAATATCTTCCTAATTTACAAAGTGAAAGCAGCATAGGAGTCACACACAGGAGAGTTACTCTCCGAAACGGCTGTAGCCCACTGCGCTGCTCTGCCAGCAAGTAAACTTAACAAAAAGGCAATATGGGACTTATCTGCATGATAGGTGTTGGGTTGTTGATCAAACACGAGGGAGCACTGGAGGAGAAACCGGCCACAGGCACCTGGAGCACCTGCGGTGAGGGGCTGGTTCGAAGACCGTGCAGGGATCTCAGGTTGATCCCTGGAAGGCGATGGTGGTGCAGCCAGCGTGGACACCTGAGCGGTGAGGTGGATCATCTGTCTGCCAAGCTGGGTAACGTCAACGGCGAGCCCTTTGAGCTTCTCCACCAAATTCCGTAAAACCTGTTCATGCTGGCCCACTGGGTTCCTTCTGAAGCGCGTGTTCTTCCGTTTGGTCCATTTGGCGAGATTGTTCTGTTAAGGTACAGCAATGTTCGGACCTTAAAACGTGAGGTAAAAAGTTTCAAACGGTGGTGAGCAGGGTCTACATCGATCGTTGACGGCTGATCTGCCACAGGTGAGGATGGTTGTCTACCCCGGGAGACTCCGCCCATGCACACACACATGGAAAAACAAAAAAGGAGGGAGTAGAACACAGGAAAAAGAGAAACAGAAACAGTCTTTCAACAGACCCTCCAATCATCTCGAAAAGCTCAGCGTCCAGGCCAGCCCACTCCTCCATTCACCCCCAGAGAAACTGAGCGTCCGTAGCCGGGACATAATCACAGCATTTTATCCAATGACCGTATAGTTTAGAAGCACTAAAAAAACTGTTTAAAGCAGCCACATTAAGGCCGAATCCCAATACTCCCCCTTACCCCTTACCCCTTCCCCTTAGTTTTGTGTGTTCCCGTGAGAGCTAGTGGTGTCCCAATACTCTTTTGGAGCTAGGGGAAGGGCTAAGACTAAGGGGTATACACCCCTTAAAACCAAGTAAGATCGGGAGCTTACTTGAAACCTAGGGCTATGTGAATCCTGCGCGACCGGCAACAATGGCGGCCAGATCATCCAGAGAGTCCGATAAATGTAATATTTTCGGCTTAATTAATTGATAAAAAAATTATGACAGTCTTGTTTTGTGTTATACACAGTCATGAACATATATATTTGCAACCATTTTCCAAATCGAAACGTTTCTAAAAATCGTTAGTTTGGTACACTAATGCGACAGTGTTGAATTGCACAACAGTCCCGCATTTCTCTGACTAGCATGTCTACAGTTTTAAGTAAACTCCATTAGCAGCGAATTTCGTTTAATATCAGTGCATAACACTACTTGCTTTGGAGATATCGATACGTGCTAGACGACGTACCTGTAACCAAGTGGCGTCCCATTTCCTAGGGCTATGTAGTCCTTCACCTTACTTTCGAGGGCCAAGGGCTAGGGGTATATTAAGGGGAAGGGGAAGGGGTAAGGGGGAGTATTGGGATTCGGCCTAAAGTCCATGGAAGCTGGGCTTCAACAGGGTAATGCACTGTGACGATACGGGATTGTATGAGAAGGAAATCAGTCAGTCGACCTGCTAATATATGTAGATGATTCTGAACTAACTCGTCTTCGATATGAACGTGTTCTGACGCATTAAAAAATGTTAACACAATAGTAAATATTTGATCATAAATGTTTTGACATTTTAGGGGAAGCTGAGCTTCCCTTGCAGCAGTGGCGTTTCTAGACAAATTCGAGACAGTGTTTAATCAGAAGGGCACATAAAAAAATGCTTTACATTAAAATCTTAATTGCTTAATTTAAAATTTCAACATCACCATTAGCTCTCCCCAAAAATATTTGCAAACAAGATTTTTTTTTTACAACCACATTTACATAACCAATGGGTCCTATTGTCTTGTCTTGCCTTGCAATGCTGATGGATAAATTAGGTTAAAAAAAATAGCAATTAAAGAGCTAAAGGTGACGTTGTAATTTTACAACAAGGGGTCTTACAGGGTTAATGATGACAACTAGAAGAAAAACATTTGTACGAAAATAAATAATTATTTTGTCAACTTAGGGGGGCCACAGGGAGGGCCAGGGACATTTTTACAGGGCCACTGGTCTCTGTAGGCCCCGGTGTAGAACCGCCCCTGCCTTGCAGTCTTAAATAAATCGCCACTGTTTGGTACATCCATGCAAATGATTATGCACAATTCTCTGTTGTTTCCTACATTATCAATTGCTTATGTCATGTACTATGATGGGTCTCTGTCGAATAGTCTCACTCCCCACAACATTTAGGCATTAGTTCATGGTATAAGTCTTTACATGCAATATGGTTGAACAAGTTGTCATAATATGTCAAGCATATTTCTATACATTTCCATTAGACTTTTTTCTAAATCTGTCCTGAATTGCCGGAGTTGGAACCGCCCGGTCCCAACACAAGCTCTTCTCCTGCCTGGCCCCCCAGTGGTGGAATCAACTCCCCATCTCCATCAGAGACACAGACTGCCTCTCCACCTTCAAGAGAAGGCTCAAGACCCATTTGTTCCGGGAGTACAATGGTACTTAGGAATGGTTTGCTGAATCCAATGTTAGTTTCCTCAAGGATCACAATGACTCTTGCTTAAAGACTTGTTGCTCTTGTTGGTTAGTGGTAACTGATTTAGACTGTTGTATTCGCTGCTAAATATTCTATTTTAGTTAATCTTACTTTTATTTTTACTGTTGCTTGCTTTTTCTACAGGTACACTTGCACTTAGAGATTCATGCTGTTTAATTGTAACTTGCTTAACTACATGCTCTTATGGTTCTTCCCTTTGGCTCTTATTTTTGGTTGTTCACAATGTGCGCTTCTTGTTTTGGCTTCCCGCAATGCTTTGGGGCTATCTTGTTGTTATTATCAGTGACCTATGCACTTTGTAAAGCTCTCTCTTGGAAGTGACTTTGAATAAAAGCGTCTGCTAAATGAATAAATGTAATTGGTAAATTGCTCCCAGGTGAATCTTGACTTTCTCTAACAAAGGTGTATCTTATGAACCATCAACTGGCAAGTTTATATAGCCAGAGCACAACACAATGTTACAATGTCTCACAATGGAAGGATAAGGAATTGGGGGGGTCTCAAGACAAGGAATTTGTTGTGATGTGGATGAGGATTTGTGGCCCAACATACAGGAACGTCAGGAGGTGTAGGAAGACTGCACTGTAATTCCTACTGCACTGCATGTACAGTTTTCCCTACAGAGATTGTCCTATGTTCACATTTCTTTTACTCTCTGTATCGCAATGACATGGTCTGTCAACAAATTACAGTACAGAAAGTAAAAGCGTAAATGTGAATCTTTAGCCTGGCTCTGCCCTGCCACATACTTCCGCTCAATTTTCATTTTGCTTCTGTACTAGGTCTGGCCATGAGGTACGTAAGTCAGATATCTCCGGTTAGTTTTCTACCGGCCAATCAGCGAACAGGGGTAGTGGCCGAGAACGATGACGTTGATGTTGTGAGCTAATTTGTGTTGTAGTTCCGTAATGGCGGCGGAGAAAGATGCGAGCGAAGCCATTCGATCCGTTGTGGCAACGCTGCCGAATATCCATAAGCTAAAGCCGGAGCAAGAACAAGTTTTGCTGAGTTTTGTTGGTGGCCATGATGTTAAGGCCCTCCTTGCCACGTGGTTCGGGAAGTTTGATTTTCCAGCTACGGCAGCTAGCTCTCTTACAGTAGTGGTGAAGGAATTGGGTAAGGCGAACACTAGCCTTGGCCAAACCACTAACGGGGTTATGGCAGATCCAATAGTTTTAAACTTCAACAACAGAGTACCCGCCTACAAGGAAGTCAACGCTTGTCAATGGAGCGAGCCCAGACTTTTGGTACAAATAAAATGTACGAGAGTCTGGTTAGGACCAGGCTAGTGAATCTTGTCCAGTCTCTTGCAATCAAACTTCTACATACACTAAGGTGTAACTTACAATTGACCATAATTGTCATCAAAACTTTAGCCATAGTTTACATCAGAACATCCCTCCAGAGTACACTGTTATATTGACAACATGACTAAGCAATTTGACTGTCTTATCCGTACACAATGACTTGTCATTCTGATGGCACTGACATGTTCATTGACACAGATATTTACTTTTGAGAGATGAACTAAGGATTTTGGGCAAAAGACCTGCTTTTGCAGGTAATCCATGATGTTTTGCTATTTGTACGAATTGTTTTGAGAAATGCACTTACTGTTATGCAAATGTTGAGGATGATTCGATAAATGTACCAAAGCGACTGAGAAAAACTGCAACAGACAAGACAAAACAGAGCACACCGACCGGCCAAGGCTCCCATCATCGGCGCCATCTTGATGACAATAACATTTAATCTAATCTAATGAGCCATGGTAACTGACTCAGAGAAACACTATACTGCTCTTTAAACCCAGAGTTTCCATCAACTCTAACATACTCTAAGTGTTCACTTAACCTGCTTTTACTAAACACCCCAATGCCTTTCCAGAGGTGAGGTGAGAGGAGGGTGTCTTGTGGAAGATGGGTCACGTGTGTCTCTATATCTTCCCATTATGCTTTTTTGCAAATCTGTGAGTAAATAAATATTGTGTCTGTGTGTATATGAACAGAACAGAAGAAACCAGCACCATACATGTACGTTGTGTGTTCTAAAAACCCAATTTTGAACATCAAATCTTTTATTATTTTGCCCTCTCCCTCCAGGTGGGTCCAGCTCTGAGCACCTTTCGGGACACAGATACCACACAGAAGGCCTTCAATGCCCAGTTCTCAGGAGAGGGACGCTGGGTGGGAACTAACACAATAGTGTAGACCGGCTTGCCCACAGCTAGGGTGGGGAGCGGGGTGTAAGTTCAGGCACGAGATATACTCACATTCTCACATGAGAAAATCTACTTTCAAAATAAATTGGTAACATGATTATGAAATCTTACTGTGTTGGCAATATGCTTGTGAGTAAAAAAGCAGACTGTTTCTCTTCCTTGTCACCAGCAATACAACTGTGACCGTTCATTTTACCGTACCTTGTGATAGCAAATAAATTATTCCCGGTGACAAACAACCTTGTAAACTTTTAAACTGAGATTATTTTATTAGCTTTCCTTTTCTTGACAAACTATTTAAAGATATGCAATCTGGAAACATTGTAGGTTAAGGCGGCATGCTGCTATAGTATAGCCTCCAAGAACATCGTTTTTTCCTCACAGTATTTTGTCCTAGCTTATCCAAAGAATGTTTTCAATAATGAAATATTAAAGTATTTGAAGGAAAAAGTTACTTGAGAACTTATCATTTTATTTCAAACCATATTCATGTGACTACAATAGGACTCTGCTGTTTTCATTATTATTATACTAACAAAAATAATGGGCATATGAATATCTACTTACAAGAAGGAGATGCGTGAGATAGATGAAGAAATCTGTGGTGGCCGGTGACTTGAAAATTGGGGAGGACAGGAGGATAACCCACCCATGGCATATTTTGCACTAGTTAGCTTCTTATCTTTACTTCCATAAGTCAAAGGGATTTATTTGTCACATGCACAGTAAACCATTTAGCAGATGCTTTTATCCAAAGCGTCTACAACCTTCCAAGAGAGAGCTTTACAAAAATGCATAGGCCAATGATCATAAACCAATAGGTGCCAATAGGAAGAAACATAAGAACATGTAGGTAAACGAATTACAAATTAAACAACATGAACCTCGAAAGTGCGAGTGTACCTGTAGGAAAGCAAGCAACAATAATGTAATTTACAGCGAGTACAAGTAGGTTAATCATTAAAAACGAACCAACAAGTGCAACAAATCACTCAATAAGTGTCATTGTGTTCCTGGAGGAAATAAACTAAACTAACAACAGATCCAGCAAATCTTTCTTAAGTACCGTTGAACTCCCAGAACAAGTGCGTCTTTAGCCTTTTTTTGCAGGCTGGGAGACAGTCAGGGCCTCATGTACTAACGCTTTTGCGCCCACTTCAGGCGTATTTGTTTCGCAATTTGCGCTTAAAAGCATGGCGAGGTATGTACAAACATGCCGCAATGAGGTAAAAGCGCAGACTGCCTGTCGCGGGAACTGAAAATGGCAAATTGCGCTTTTCCGTGTCATATATGCATTTACGGGAGGGTCAGGGGAAAGTGGGAGTTTCCCATAAAGATATGGGAGGAGATGCGCAAAATGCGCCTAATTATGTATTCGGCGGTATGTACAAAAACCGCCTGTGAAAGCGCACCTCTATTTTGCGTTGAAAATTCTCCGTCTGTTATAAGCAAGAGTAAACCAGGGGCCCGTTCTCCGTACGTCGCTAATTCAGTTAGCTGGATTTGATTGTTGACGATTTGTCATCATCTTGGATTGTTCGGTTCTTCAATGCTCATCCTGGACTTGCTGTCATAGCAACAGGTCCGCAAGCTTAAACCTGCTCGGGAGCAAGTTTATTTTATGTAAACACGATTAGATTGAGGCTTTACAAGCAGAGGTGATACAGGAAGTCCGTCACAGACATGTCTTGTCTGTTTATAGTACAGGAACCTGTTGGAGAAGGTGCAAGAATAATGAACAGACTTTAACATGAAACCGAATCACTGAATCCGAGCAGTGAACGGGACTGCACCCGACTACATCAAGTCTCTCTTCAGCCTTACACCCCCACCCGTCACCTACGGTCTTCTTCAGACAACCGCCTGGTAGTCCCACCGCTTAAGACCGCCCAGTCCCAACACAAGCTTTTCTCCTGCCTGGCCCCCCAATGGTGGAACCAGCTTCCCACCTCAATCGGGGACACTGACTGTCTCCCCACCTTCAAGAAAAGGCTCAAGACGCTCTTGTTCCGGGAGTACAACGGCCCTTAGGAATCTTTGATTGGACCTGATGTTAGTTTCCTCCAGGATCACAATGACTCTTATTGAGAGACTTGTTGCTCTTGTAGGTTAGTTACAACGAAGTTAACTCTTGTAGGGGCCTACTTGCTGTGAAATATTTTACTGTTGAATGTTCTTCTACAGGTACAGTCTTGCACTTTTTGGGGTTCATGTTGTTTTAATTTGTAACTTGTATAACTGCATGCTCTGATGGGTCTTCCCTTTGGCACTTGTTTCGTTTTTCACAATGTATGCTTCATGTTTTGGCTGCTTGCAATGTTTGGGACTACCTCGTTGTTATGGTCAGTGACCTGTGCTCTTTTGTAAAGCTGTCTCTTGGAAGTCGCTTTGGATAAAAGCGTCTGCTAAATGCATAAATGTAAATGTACATACTACATTTGTTGAAACCACATCATATGATTTAAAGATGATAACTGAAAATATGAAAGTATGAAAAAACATAGGCCTAGGTTACTGTAATAAGCGATAAAACGCGTGGTCACTACTCTGTATTTAATTTGGTCTGCTGCTTTTTGCCAGCCTTCTTTCTTGGATTTTGCAGACTTTGAGGTGTTCCCTGGCGTTCTGATTAAATCTTCAAATTCGGAGTGACCTTCAAGCAAGCTGTTGCACTGTTGCCTCTGTTGCCGATAAAGAGGGCGCTCATTTTGGCCACAGTTAGCAGCCGATAGCAGCTTTGCTGATCAAGGTTTCTACTATCGATACATACCACCTTTTAGATCAAAGCATAACTCAATCCAGCTATACTATTTATAAACAACATGGGTGTTCAAAGAACCGAATTAGCCAGATCATGATTAGCAAGATTATGTCATCTTGGATGTGTCATTTGATCTCGGATGTAATAAGCGACGTACGGAGAACGGGCCCAAGGATGTGCATATGAAATGCCTCCTGGTGAAATGGCAGCCGTAACTCGAGAAAGACGAAGACATAGGCCAAAGGACTTTTGCCACAAGGATCACACTTTTTGAGTTGAATAATTACACGTTACAGATTAAGCAGCCATGCAATAGTACAGATAGGCTACTGGAAGAAATCTAAGATTGAATCTCCGACTCAGCGTTCACATTCCATTCCAGCAGTTGTTAAACTCCTTGCTACATTACAAATATTGGCATCAGGATCATTTCAAACAGTCATCGCTGTTTTGACTTAGGTGACTGATCCATGATTGAAAGATTTAATTCATTCCATTCAATTGCGCGTTTAAATGCTCTCAATGTGCGGTATAGTGGGCGGAGAAAGGCGCTGATTACCCAATGACTTGCAGGTTTCGTAAATACGACGTAAACTAAAGTTTCACAGCGTGCGCAATCTGCGGGTTGGCCATGGCGCTAATAACGCTACGTTTGCGAATGTACGTACATGAGGCCCTCAGTGTCTCTGAAGGAGGTGGGGAGATGATTCCACCATTGGGGGGCCAGACAGCAGAAGAGCTTGGGTTGGTAGCGGGTGCTCTTGAGAGGAGGACCACCAGATGGTTGTCAGAAGAAGACCGAAGGTGGCGGGTGGGGGTGTAAGGCTGCTGGAGAGACTGGATGTAAGCAGGTGCAATCCTGTTCACCGCTCAGAAGGTCAGTACCAGGGTCTTGAATCTGATACGGGCTGTGATGGGTAGCCAGTGAAGGGAGATGAGGAGCGGGGTGACATGGGAGCGTCTGGGTAGGTTGAAGACATGGGGCCTCATGTATAAACGTTGCGTCCGCACAAAAAGCTTGCGTACGATGGTTTTCACGCACACTTTGTGATGTATAAAGATTTACTTGACGTGAGAATGTGCGGGCCGTCACGGAAACGTTTGAGCAGACGTGAGAATGTGCGGACCGTCCGCAAAGTCTTGTCTGGCTCTGTAACATGGCGAATTCTAACTGAAAAGTGCCGAGACTCACCAAACATTACAAAATAAAGTTTCCACTAGTACGTTTATGACGTTGATTATTCAAAAAATATAAAAATAAACGTTTGATCATTAATGTGGATGATCATATCAAAATGCCAAAACGGGAAATGCCATATAGCCTTCTGTTTATACCGCCACCACTTAATAACTTCTGTTAAACTTGAGGCTGTCAAACGAACGACAAAATCATGCTGTTACGATGCGCCACCACTCGTTTCTTCATTTAAAGTTTTATATCGGACCATTTCTTCTTAATTTCTGCCATGGTCCGGTTCTCTGAACCCACAGCATTGATGGCCCTACAATAATAATGATAATTTTATTTGTAATTTACATTTTACACTTTACATTTAGCTAAATCTCAAAGTGCTGTCTTTTGTCACCAATACCTGATGACAGGCCGCCAAACAGGACACATTTTCTCGCCTCCACCTCTGTTGTCAGAACCGCGATCTCACAGTCACCGTGTTTCTTCAAATAAACGCTGCAGCGTTTAACGTTCATTTTTGGTGCTGCGTTTCTTCGAGGGCGGCGTTTCTTCGAATAAATACGGTAATTCAGACAACGAAATGATCTCAGGAGCGCATTTATAGTCCATCTGCATATTAATTTATGGGAGGAGGCAAGGCGGGGTCAGTGGCTCGTTCACGTGCGGTCAATCTCACGTTGATTGTGATTTATAAAGGAAATGTGCGCAGGATCTGGCGTATGACCGGTTTTATACATGTGAATATTTTTGTGCGTAGGTACTTTTCGAGTTTTGGCCGTAGCCATCTTCTGGTATGAAAGCTGCCCAATCCTTTATACATGAGGCCCCAGGCGGGTTGCGCATCCTGGGAGACCTACGAGCAGCGAGTTGCAGTAGTCTAACTCGGAGAGGACAAGTGCTTGGACTAGCTGCTGGGTGGAATGCTCAGACAGGTATCTCTTGATTTTGTGGATGTTGTAGAGGGTGAATCTACACAACCGGGAGACAGCAGCAATGTGAGATGCTGACAGAGCAACTAACAGTAATACACAGAATGAGGTCCCCAACGGTCAAGTGTGGACTAGTGCAGCAATTTAGGAGAGGCAGCTAAATCTTTTTTTGCGTCATGGACGTCCATATGGACGTCCATAGACTGACGGCGATGGCTGCTGATCTTTGCATGGATGGACGGACGGCGATGCTGTTCAGAGTGCCGTCCATAGAGGGAGCATATATTTTGGACAGCGTCATAGCCGTCCATATGGACGGCGATGCTGTTCAGAGTGCCGTCCATAGAGGGAGCATATATTTTGGACGGCGATGGATTAGCAGGGACGTCCGTCGTTAGGGGGAGCATAGATCATGGACGGCGTCATAGCCGTCCATATGGACGTCCATAGAATGACGGCGATGGCTGCTGATCTTACGGACGGCGATGCTGTTCAAAGTGCCGTCCATAGAGGGAGCTTATATTTTGGACGGCGATGGATTGCATGTTTAGCAGGCTGTTGAGCTAACAGAACTGCTGAAGAATACCATAGCATGTAGCTAGCTACATTAACTTTGGATGACTCAATCTTTTGTCAAGTTAATTTGTATGAATTGCATGTTAGTGTAGGCCATATATTTACGCCTTTATTATTTTTTTTACATAATCAGCAGTATAATCTCATGACAATATAGACTTGAAAAACAATATGTTATGGTTTGGGTTTGCCTAGATATAGGCTAGATATATTTTAATTATTTCGAGAATTGTTAATAAAGACTCTTGTAAATTGTAAAATTTGGAGTGTTAGGCCTAAAGGCAATTTTTTTACGTTTTGCATTTGTCTCCGCTCAAAGTGGTTCGTGCGCAACATTGGAGCTACTGACTGGTGGCTCCAAATCCACCCATAAAACACTTTAATCTGACGGCTTAAAAGACCTAAAGGGCAATGTATTTCATAGGGTCATAACACAATGTTAAAATCTTAATTGAGTCTTTATTAACAATTCTCGAAATAATTAAAATATATGTAGCCTATATCTAGGCAAACCCTAACCATAACATATTGTTTTTCAAGTCTATATTGTCATGAGATTCTATTGTTGATTGGCCTACTTATGTATGTTAAAAATAAAATAAAGGCGTAAATATATAGCCTTCACTTAAATGCAATTCATACAAAATAACGTGACAAAACTTATTGAGTCATCCACGGTTGCTGTAGCTACATTTATGGTAGCCTTTGACGGCTTTGGTTTGGCTCAACACATCGTATTGTGTTTTGCATTGGTCTCCGCTCCAAGCGAGTGTTTGTTGTTTTGCGTTTGTCTCCGTGCGCAAAGTTTGTGCGCAACATTGGAGCTACTGACTGGTGGCTCCAAATCCACCCATAAAACACTTTAAACTGACGGTTTAAAAGACCTAAATGGCAATGTATTTCATAGGGTCATAACACAATGTTAACATTTTAAATTAGTCTTTATTAACAATTCTTGAAATAATTAAAATATATGTAGCCTATATCTAGGCAAACCCAAACCATAACACATTGTTTTTCAAGTCTATATTGTCATGAGATTATACTGCTGATTATGTAAAAAAAATTATAAAGGCGTAAATATATGGCCTACACTAACATGCAATTCATACAAATGAACTTGACAAAAGATTGAGTCATCCAAAGTTAATGTAGCTAGCTACATGCTATGGTATTCTTCAGCAGTTCTGTTAGCTCAACAGCCTGCTAAACATGCAATCCATCGCCGTCCAAAATATAAGCTCCCTCTATGGACGGCACTTTGAACAGCATCGCCGTCCGTAAGATCAGCAGCCATTGCCGTCAGTCTATGGACGTCCATGACGCAAAAAAAGATTTAGCTCCTACTGCAATTTAGCAGGGCAAAAAGGGTATTTGATGCAGCCCAAGTCACTAAGATAGCGCCAGCCTCCCTCGGTTGGAACATGAAATCTGTTCCAGGGAAGAGAAACTCTAAAATACGAATAAGAATGCCCTATCCCCCGTCGTCTCCAATTAGCAACAGAAACAATAACAGTAACAATATACAGTAACAGGTTTACTTTATTTGTAAAATGGGGGCGATATGAACATATAGATGCTTTATTTGTAATATAAAAGTTATATATGATTCATATACAGACAAACGCCCTGCCTCCAGCAGTTTTTTTATACATTTTGGGAACCACCAGATAGCCGGCATCTTGGGATCTTAGTGACCTTACAGGGTCTAGCGGCAGCCTTTTGCCCCCGCTGTAAATTTTTTAAGTAAGTACTTGGGAGGCCAGAGTACATTACATACAATACATTGCAGTAATCCAATCGGGATGTAACAAATGCATGTTTTAGTTTTTCAGCATCTTTTTTTGAGAGGAAATATTGTATTTTGGCTATTTACGTAGATGGAAAAATGCAGTTCTGGTCATTTGCTTATGGTACTCAAACGAAAGGTCTGGGTCCATTGTGAATCCTAGATTTTTTCCCAGCTGGCTTTGAGAGACTTTGATGCCGTTTAGGACTAAGGTCAGATTGGATGATTTTTTTCTGTATTTTTTAGATAAAAAAATGTGCACCTCTGTTTTATCCGAATACTGCTGCTGTAAAACGGTTGGTTAAAGAAAATCCACCTTTGTGACGTCACAAATGTGGCTCCGCCTTTTTGGCTCTGGTCTGTACCTTTGTCACTCCCCAAAATTTGCTGTGCACTGCTCTGTGTACTTCCACGGGAATTACAAAGAAGAACGTTTGAAAGTTTTTCAAGGATATTGAAAATTCCAGGCTGTACAGGGAATGCTTCATAGTCTTCGCAAGGAACCAAACACTCGGGCATGGCTGATGTTTGTCTATGAGAAGATCCCTGTGAAGTTCAACACTCAATTATTAATTTGATCGAATCCTTTCCCCAAAGACACCAAAGTTTTTAAAACCTTGGACAAGATAAAGAAGGATTTGCTAAGCCGCTGTTGCTGAAAACAGGTGCTGTTCTGACTATATGCTCATCACAACAGCAAGTTGTAACTATGATTTTGTAGCTAACAGTTATTAGCAATACATTTACATTTATTCATTTAGCAGACGCTTTATCCAAAGCAACTTCCAAGAGAGAGCTTTACAAAGTGCAAAGGTCACTGATAATAACAAGATTAGACGGGTAACCAAAACATGAAGCACACATTCTGAACAACCAAAATAAGTACCCAAGGGAAGAACCAAGCATGTAGTTAAACAAGTTATATATATATAAACTACTCGCAGTCAATACTAACTAGCATAGGTAGAATGTGTGATGATTTAGTTTATTGGCAATGGGTCTAACGTTATTAAATTTTCCTGACAGTGTTTCATTCGAATAAACAGCCTGTGTTGTCATGTAAATCTACAATTCACGATGCATGTTTGGCTATTTTGCGTCTTTGCTCCGCAGCTTCGCCTATTGTAAACCAACCAATCAGTGAGCAGCTCATCTATATATTCATTTGCATGCCAATAAAAGGGAGAAAACCTCTTGTTTTATTCCAGGGCTATTTCACAAGGTTGCATTAGGGCGCATAATACAGCACCTGGGCCATTTTCAGCCCGACCAATGTTACATACCCTATTCGGAGACTTTAACCGTTAAGGAGTAGCGTCGCACATATGTGATCGTTCGAATAAGGGTCCCACAGCGTAATGTCGCATATATGCTATTTCAAACATTCCAACTGAATATTTTCCGATCGACAAAAACAATATGACAAACGCTATAGTATGGCTTCAAAATGTACAATGAGGAGGCTAACAAGTAACACTAGCATGGTAGTAACAGTGCTACGAGTATTATGCTAGGTAACTTGGTAACGGAAACTAACTAAAGCTAGGTAGCTTACGTTTCTGAAAATAACTTACGCTGTGGGGGTCGTTGGAAATATTTAGAACTCTCGCATCTAAAGGTTAAGGAATCATGTAAAAAACCCTTTAAATTAGTCAATGACCCCTTTAATGTTGGCTACAGCAGCTTTTCTAACATGAATGTTACTCTATCAGTTTCATGGTTGACAGACTTCCTTCAATTGCTATCACACCTACCTTCACTGGTGGCAATGGGCTCTGATTACAGGTTAAATATTTCAAAAGAATAAAGACATAATGTTAGTTTATTTTAGTGCTGTCAAACGATTAGAATATTTAATCGCGATTAATTGCATTAATGTCATAGTTAATTTCGCAATTAATCGCAATAAATCGCACATTTTAATCTATTCTAAATGTCAATTGATTTACTTTTATCCCATTAGTTTTTCTCATTTAGATGCTATTATTAACATGGAAAAGTGGCTCGGATTGCTTAGTGCAATTTTTTTTTAAACAACATTGCAATCGCCTGGCTTTGACGAGGGGGCGGAGAAATCGCATCAGCTGTGTGCTTGGTCTTCAAGTGGTATTTCAGACTGGACATGCTGCGATAATAGCTCAGTTCACAACGACAAAACACAAAGATCACGTTGGTATTGTCAATGGAACCATTTGGCAACTTTTTTTAAGTAAATGTTCCATTCAGAATTTTGTTGGCATCCATTTCGGGGTCTCGCGCTCGCCATCAACTCAAAACATAACGTTTGCCTACTACTCTTCAGCCGGCTCGCAAGCCCAAACAAGTGTGTGCGGCGTGCCTGTTGTTTTGTTTCCGGTCTAGCTAGATCCGGTGTGGTGTTGTAGTTTTTCTAACGTCAGTAGTTGCTGCAACAGCATGTGAAAACAAACTACAAAGTTTGCTTGGCCAAAAATGTTGTTAATCGAACGATAAAAAAATTGACGCCGTTAAAATGGGTTTGTGTTAACACCGCCAATAACGAGTTAAACTGACAGCACTAGTTTATTTACATTGTGCCTAGACCAATGCATTCTATTTGAAATTCTGCGGGTTTTCATCAGAATTCTGCACTCGCGAATTACGTTTGGGCCTGCTCATTACCAATGGACTCCAGTTCTACGGCTAATCTCCTACTGTAGTTAAAGGCAGTGATAATACCATACATGGAGATCAGCTGCTAAAAATCATGAAAGTGTGCTCTAGTGAATCAAAAGTGATGTGACCCCAGCTTCTTAGAATCTGCTCTACCACTACTTCTCTTGCGGCGGTGCCACCAGTGTTTGGGCCAGGGATGCAGGCTACCCATCTACAGGTCTGAGAGATCTTGGTAGGAATCCAAATAAACATAATCCTGACCGGTTGGCCGGCAGGAATGAATACTTACTTCATACTCACAGTGCCATTGTTAGCTGTATGAGGAACCCAAAATAGTGATGCCCTTATACTATTTAAAGGTCCATCTGCAACAGGCTATTAGTATACATAAACACAGTGGTCACATGTATTTTTCAAAATACCTTCCCATAATTATTTGAGACATTTACTCAACCTTCTGTAGTATGCTAAAAGTATAGGAATAGCATAGTCATGCAGGACAAGGAACATTGAACTCAGATACAAATCATCCAGAAGAGTGTGAACATAGAAACCGTATCGGAAGATCAGGAGATACCTGTCTGAGCATTCCACACAGCTGCTAGTCCAAGCACTTCAAAAAGTTGGACTACTGCAACTCGCTGCTCGCCAGTCTCCCAGCATGCGTAACCCGCCCTCTCCAGAGGATTCAGAATGCGGCAGCCCGTCTGGTCTTCAATCTACCCAGATGCTCCCATGTTACTCCGCTCCTCCTGTCCCTCCACTGGCTTCCCATCACGGCCCGTAACAGATTCAATACTGGTACTGACCTTCCGAGTGGTGAACGGGACTGCACCCGACTACATCAAGTTTCTCCTCCAGCCTTAAACCCCCACCCGTCACCTACGGTCTTCTTCTGACAACCGTCTGGTGGTCCCACTGCTCAAGAGCGCCCAGTCCTAACAAAAGCCCTTCTCCTGTCTGGCCCCCCAATGGTGGAATCAACTCCCCACCTCCATCAGGGACACTGACTGTCTCCCCAGCTTCAAGGAAAGGCTCAAGACGCAATTGTTTCAGGAGTACAACGGCACTTAGGAATGATTGGCTGGACCTGATGTTAGTTTCCCCCAGGATCACATTGACTCTTATTGAGACTTGTTGCTCCTGTTGGTATGTTGTAACTGTCCTAAAATTATTGTACTCGCGAGAAAAATATATTATTGTTGCTTGCTTTTTCTATAGGTACACTCTTGCACTTTTGAGGTTCTTGCTTTTTAATTGTAACTTGTCTAACTACATGCTCTTATTGGGCCTCATTCTCAAACGCAGTTAAGAAGAATTTAAGAAGGGATTTCTTCTGAATTGGATTTAGGAAAACATTTGGCATTCATGAAAGTTTTCTCATCTGGGATTTGTTCTGAACTTCAGAAGATTTTCCGAACTTGAAATAGCAGTCGTAAATTGACGACGATCAAATGCGATTCCTTAACTAACCACAAGGATCAAAGGAATCGCATTTAAGAAAACTCTCTGTGTTTGAAGTGTTAATGAAGTTTTGAGAAATCGTTGGTGATTGCGTTCACATCAACTCTACAGACTATGGCAAGCCGTTTTATCATTTAAACAATGAATTCTTGATATCCAAGATTCGAATTCATGATATCCAAGATTCAAATTCTTGATATAAAGAATTCAATTCTGGATATCAACAATTCATTGGTTAAATGATAAAACGGCTTGCCATAACAGACATCCTCGGATTTAAATAATGATAATAATTAACCTTGCTTAGTGTGCACACTGTTAGATCCAGTGGCGAACAATTCCACTGCTCATCTTACTGGTATGACGTTGCACCGATGCACCGGTTGCTTTTCGCTTGGACATTGGAACTTGCCTTCCTGTTGCTTTCCTAATTGTGTCGATTCTGACTGCACACGTCACTGCTGTTGCAAAAATTGCATTTATGTTACGTCGTTTCAAAGGCGTAACATTTTCTACGCTAAGAGCGTTGCCCACTGCGGCCATTGTAGACTTTGCAATCCGTTGGCGTTCGGTTTAGTTCAACATTGCTTTTGAAAATTGATTAAGTTGGATGTTTTGAGACTCCAAAAAACTTAATCATTGTCCTAATTTTTATGAATGCATTGTACGTGTAACAGTTATCTGGGTTCAGTTTAAATTCCACTAAATTGGCAGAACTACGCCAACTACTGTCAAATGTGTACCTGGTCTGAGTAGCTATAGTGTGACATTTTGGGGAATTCCTCATCTACAAGGCCGAACGTGCCTGCTGTTGTCTACATTCACACCTTTTTACAATTGTAAATGCTGAAGTAAAACTGGATGTTAACAACTGAACGGCTCTGAGTGATTTAGAAGACATCTCACATAGGTCAGTCATTAATTCCTAGGACTTGCATTTCCAATGGGTGTAAATAAGCATTCCAATTACAGTCCTAATTTGGACACACATTGCATCACTGTGTCTGTCTCAGACACAAAACACAACGGCAAATAGCAAAACACAACGGCAAATAGCAAAACACAACGGCAAATAATAAAACACAACGCCGGATAGGAAAACGCAACTGCAAATAGGAAAACACAACGGCAAATAGGAAAACACAACGGCAAATAGGAAAACGCAACGACATTAACTTCTGACGGAAAAGGTATGGCCTATCTAGCAGAAGACGGACCCTCCTGATTGGACAGACGGACTGTCTGTCTTTTAACAGGAAGGAGAATGCCTATTTTGAAAACATAAATCCCTGGAAAATACTTTCGCTATTTTTAGGAATGATTTTTATGCAAAACATAGGCTACATACCACGTGATAGTGGACATGTTGTCAACTAATCACAACATCAGGATGAGTATAAGCACTTGAAGTCTCGTTTGTCAAATTAGTTCTACTTATCGGTGTTGGCATACATTTACATTTATGCATTTAGCAGACACTTTTATCCAAAGCGAATTCCAAGAGAGAGCTTTACAAAAGAGCATAGGTCACTGATCATATCAATGAGGTAGTCCCAAACATTGCAAGCAGCCAAAACATGAAGCATACATTGTGAAAAAACTAAACAAGAGCCAAAAGGGAAGACCCATAAGAGCATGCAGTTATACAAGTTACAAATGAAAACAACATGAACCACAAAAAAGTGCAGGACTGTACCTATAGAAGAACAATCAATAGTAAAATCATCACCATCACCATGACAATCGTCACCATGGGAGGTGACCAATCATCACCTCCCATGGCTTCTCCTACCACTGCTACGCTGATGACACGTAGCTGTACCTGTCGTTCCCCCCGACCGATCTGGGGATCTCAGCTAGGATTGAGGCCTGCCTCGCAGACATCTCCGCCTGGATGACCGAGCACCACCTCCAGCTGAACCTTGCCAAAACGGAATTTCTCATCATCCCGGCCAAACCCTCCATCTCCCACGACCTCTCAATCACCCTGGGATCTGCGACCATCCTCTGCCAGGAACCTTGGGGTTACCATGGATGACGAGCTCTCCCTCACGGCCCACATTGCTGCGGTCTCCCGGTCGTGTAGATTCACCCTCTACAACATCCGGAAGATCAGGAGATACCTGTCTGAGCACTCCACCCAGCTGCTTGTCCAAGCAATGGTCCTCTCCAAGTTGGACTACTGCAACTCGCTGCTCGCCGGTCTCCCAGCATGCGCAACCCGCCCTCTTCAGAGGATTCAGAACGCAGTGGCCCGCCTGGTCTACAATCTACCCAGATGCTCCCACGTTACCCCGCTCCTCATCTCCCTCCACTGGCTACCCATAACGGCCCGCATCAGATTCAAGACCCTGGTACTGACCTTCCGAGCAGTGAACGGGACTGCACCCGACTACATCAAGTCTCTCCTGCAGCCTTACACCCCCACCCGCCACCTACGGTCTTCTTCAGACAACCGCCTGGTGGTCCCACCGCTCAAGACCGCCCGGTCCCAACACAAGCTCTTCTCCTGCCTGGCCCCCCAGTGGTGGAATCACCTCCCCACCTCCATCAGAGACACAGACTGTCTCTCCACCTTCAAGAGAAGGCTCAAGACGCACTTGTTCCGGGAGTACAACGGTACTTAGGAATGGTTTGTTGAACCCAATGCTAGTTTCCTCAAGGATCACAACGACTCTTGCTTAGACTGTTGCTCTTGTTGGTTAGTGGTAGCTGATTTAAACTGTTGTATTATATTTAATCCTATTTTTATTGCTTTCCTACAGGTACACTTGCACTTAGAGATTCATGTTGTGTAATTGTAATTTGCTTAACTATATGCTCTTATGGTTTCTTCCCTTTAGCACTTATTTTTGGTTGTTCACAATGGGTACTTCTGTTTTTGGCTACCTGCAATGCTTTGGGGCCATCTTGTTGTTATTATCAGTGACCTATGCACTTTGTAAAGCTCTCTCTTGGAAGCCGCTTTGGATAAAAGCGTCTGCTAAATGAATAAATGTAAATGTAAAATATTTCACAGCAAGTACAAGACTTAACTTTGTTATAACTAACCTACAAGAGCAACAAGTCACTCAATAAGAGTCATTGCGATGCTGGAGGAAACTAACAACAGGTCCAGCCAAGCATTCCTAAGTGCCGTTGTACTCCCGGAACAAGTGCGTCTTGAGCCTTTTCTTGAAGGTGGGGAGACAGTCAGTGTCCCTGATGGAGGTGGGGAGCTGGTTCCACCATTGGGGGGCCAGGCAGGAGAAGAGCTTGTGTTGGGACCTGGCAGTCTTGAGCGGTGGGACCACCAGGCGGTTCTTTGAGGAAGACCGTAGGTGACGGGTGGGGGTGTAAGGCTGCAGGAGAGACTTGATGTAGTCGGGTGCAGTCCCGTAATATCAATTGATATTATGTGTTAGTATACCGAAAATGTCAGTAAATCGAGATGGTGCTGCTGTTCGTCCCGACGAAAACCATTCAAACAGGTGCTGTTCGTGTTTTTCACCACTCCTTCCTGTTAAAAGACAGACAGTCCGTCTGTCCAATCAGGAGGGTCCGTCTTCTGCTATATAGGCCCTACCTTTTCCGTCAGAAGTTAATGTTGTTGTGTTTTCCTATTTGCCGTTGTGTTTTCCTATTCGCCCTTGTGTTTTCCTATTCGCCGTTGCGTTTTTCTATTTGCCGTTGTGTTTTGCTATTTGCTGTTGTGTTTTGCACTTCAGGGCCACCGTAGATTTCCTTTGTACTTGAGTTATTCACAAATCAATAGAACTTTCACAAATCAGGGTCACGAGAAAGTACTGGGTGAACGTCCCTTGTCACGACGAGGAGAGCTCAACCTATGATCTCTCTCTGCCCTGAGTGGTCATGGGCTGGGAGCTGGGAATCTTTCTCTGTGACTGTTGTTACACCATTAATGCCTTACTATCAGCTATGGTGACTTTATTTGGCCCTATAAAACATGATCCTCCAACCTTTGAGGATTGAGACCTAAGCCTGGTGTTGTGCCGTAATTTATTTTCAGAGGACTGTTTTCTCTCCCAATCTGCAGATCAATAATTCTTTAGTCACATATAAAAAATACAGAACTGAACTTAAGTCTCCGTTAATGAAGACGAACAAGATACTTTCTTCATCAAAGGTGAGTTCTCTGCTGGGGATCATCATGGACAGGTTGGAAGAGGAGGCTGAGAGTAGCTGATGGCCATTATGGACAACCCAATTCATCCCCACAGTGATGATGCAATGGAGAACCCATAGCAACAGAATAGACAACCAAAATACTTACAGGCCACAGTACAATCCATTAGGTAGCCTGTTTTTTGTCCGGGCCAAACAAATATATGTTTTTGACTGCTACACATGTTATACATCATTGGAAAGCTACGATTCTTGTGCTTCCATTGCAATAAACCAATTCAAGATCAAGTCGCAACAGCAAGTGCCGTCAACGTCTTTGTCCGGTGACCGTTCCTTCAACACAGCCAGAGAAAAAAATCGTACTTACCTACCAATACTTCCGAATGTTCCAGGTATGCACACAACCCATCAAATCTCATCCTCTTACATTCCCAAAGGTCCAAAGTATCTAACCATGTCGAGTAGTTGTCCAAACAATGCATTACATCCACACATAGCCACAATCTTGTTGCTTCATTCTTCCTTTGCCAATAATTTTTATTTCAGTCTCTCACGCACTATCGCTCATAGGAGGAGACGTGGGTAGAGTACAAATGCGGGGATAGTCTTAAAATGGCCGCCACATTCTGCCCCTTCGATTGACATCTTGTTTGACCCAATAGGAGCTTCCATGCCCCGTTGACAACCTTCTAAAGCCAACTAGGTGTGTGCGTCCTGCCCTGTTGAATCATATCTTTGTAAATCTGACTTTGAAAGAGTCAGTGCCTCCCCACCACGAACCTCACCACACGTCACTTTTTTGTGTTTAGGTTAACTTGTTTGAGGTGTGGATTCTAGCTAAATTTCTGGTATTCTCTGCCCTCAGAACGTTAGCAATCATAGCTGCACCATCACCGTGGCAACCACACAAACACGCGCCACTAACACAGGTGATTGATATTAGCTCATTAGTGGAGACACAAGACAAGCTATTCAATCAACTCGTCTCATTAAAAGACCAAGAGCACCACAACACAACTACTACCACTCAGACCCGGCGCTATGGTCGGGCCCGCCCTTGACGAACGAGCCAGTCAGTCACTTTATCACACGTAAAAAATATATTTCCAAAGTTCAAAACACAGGAACATTAGGTGCCGGCTGTGGATTAAACAGTGTGGAAGACCTCACTTCCAACTAAATATATCGAAAAACACACGTCTGCACCGAAGTAACTAACCGGTCACATAATTCTTTCCTGAAATAACTCACGTTACTGCTACAAAAAGGTGATTTCAGGCAGCCATTTTTTACAAAATCTTCTCCATCCACCATACCTCATCAGACAACCAGTGGCGGTTCTAGACACATTTTACTGGGGTGCCAAGGAGGGGGCAGTGTTTAATCAGAGGGGCACATTAAAAACGGACACAAATTAAATTTAAACATTAAATACTTAGATTTTGCTTTACATTAAAATCATACAAACGGCTCTGGCTCTCCCTCTTCCAGCTCCCCAGCTCTCTCAATACCTTGATATTTTTCTCTTTACTCTTACTTTTTTATTTACTGGGGAAAAAAAGGCTGCAATTTCCCTTCCTCGTTTCATGAAGACTACTAGAAGAAGAAAAAGGTTTTTTTTTGTTCAAATTATTTTTTTCAGTCAGCTCAGGGGTGCCCGGCAGGGTCAGGGAGATTTTTACAGGGGCACTGGCCCCTGTAGGCCCCCGTGTAAAAACGCCCCTGCAGACAACATAATTTTTAACCACTTTAATTACAAGATGGAGACATACTTTGAGAACGTGAAATATCCACAAATCTGTGGGCAATGTAGAACAGAAGACATATTAGAAATATCATATTTTGATTAAAAGTTATGACCATTCTAGCGACTAGTGGAAACATTGGGGAAACCGGAATTCTCCTCCCCCTAAAGTAGCTAGCGCTATGGCTGAATACTCCTCTCGATAACGAAAAACAATGGAGTTTCTTCCACAATCGACCAAATTGGCCAAACAAGGCATGTACATTTAGCTTACAGTGTACATAATCTAGCTAGTTAATGTTTTTCCAAGTTTTTTTAAATCTGCTCAAATCGAGGCTAAACAGTGGTACTACCATCATAGCTGCCTGTCACCAACGGCCAAGCCGGACACGTAATTCTTTCCTCAAAAAACTTGCGTCACTCCAGCAAACAAATTCTTTGTAAGTAAAAAGTTTAGACTTTTAATTTACAATATTGACAACACATATTAAAAAACTTGTCTTTACTCATATCGTCTCCGATTTCAATTCGAAGCTGTAAATCTAACGCTGTAGGTAATCTCCCACGGTATCCGCCTCGGAAAACAATCTGCCGTTTCCGAGGGGAAATATCATCAGTCAGTTATCATCATCAAATATCATCATCACCACATATCATTGGTTAAGGGGTTATTGGGAGTCGAGCTTAAGTTGTCTTGAGTATCTGGCAGTTTTCAGAAATAAAATATTGGTGATTGGACGGCAAAGATATTAAGGCGGGAACCATGGGCATTTTAATGCCCATATTTGAATGGTCCGGAAGCAAAGGGTTAAAGTGAAAAAACGATAGAGATGAAGAAATATAGAAATAGAGATAAAGGAATTAAGAAATTAAGAAATAAAATGTGGATATAAGACGTTTCTTTAATAAACCACGGAGTGTCTCTGAGGACGGGGACAGAGATTGTGAAAGCGAAGGAGTTTCACAGCCCCAGAGGCCTAAACGTTAGCCGCTCCAGAGAAACCATTAGCCACCCCATCGATATAGCCAGCACTAGCAAGCAGAGGTCCTCACAGGCATCTGAACCAGCAAGAGATCTGGGCATTGATCAACCCAATCAACTGGTGATAAAAAATTACCCCTCACGCCTATTTTCATTTAAAAAGAGATCCTTCCACAGCGCCTGGTACACTAATAGAAACTGGCTGGAGTATTCAGTTAAAGCAGACGCTGTATACTGTTACCCCTGCAGAAAGTTCCAGGCGCCCGGTTCTTCCATGGACTCTGCCTTTACTGTATATGTAAGAGAGTCAGATGGCTGAGCGGTGAGGGAGTCGGGCTAGTAATCAAAAGGTTGTCGGATCGATTCTCCGCCGTGCCATATGATTTAGTGTCCTTGGGCAAGGCACTTCACCCTATTTTTGCCTCGGGGGAAATGTCCCTGTACTTACTGTAAGTCGCTCTGGATAAGAGCGTCTGCTAAATGACTAAATGTAAATGTAATGTAATGTAAATGGATTTTCCGATTGGAAACATGCAGTAGAGATAGGGAAAGGGCTGAACAAACATGCAGCATCCAAAGAACATATGCTGTGAAAGTATGTGGAAAGACAAGGGAATGAGGATTGCTACAGGAAGAGAGGTGTCGACTTTGGTTAACGCTGAACAGTTGTGCGCAATAGATACTACCTGTCATCAATAGTAGATGTAATTGGGGGGGAATTGGGGGGGTGCAGAAATTGTTGCAAGAGAAACTGCAGCGAGACATTCCTTATGTCCATTGTTTCAACCACCAATTGCATCCGTGGTCTCGCATGCCCTGGCAGCAGAAAAGGCTTTGTTGGATTTTTTTCAGCACCTGCAATATCCTCTACAAATTCTGCAGGAGCATAACAATCAACAGTAGCCCTCCTGTACAAGGGAGAGAGGTTGAAACACCTCTTGGAGCAACGCTGGATGGGTCACTTTGGCACTGTCTCTGTTGTTTTAAGATCATTTGATGACCTGGTCACCCTCCTCAGAGATCGACAGCCAGAGGACCTATGGCGCAGACGTGCGCGTTGAAGTGGTAGGTCTGCTTCGGACCATGTCTGAGCCCAGCTTCAGGTTCATCGCCGAGATGGTTCACTCTATCCTGTCATACCTCGACCCCCCTAATACCATGCTACAGTCAAAGGACATGGATCTCTTGGAGCGCTGCTGGAGTGCAGAGCCGCCCATGGAAAAGAGAAGGCGCACCATCAACCCAGCATTTGACATGTACATTGTTGAGAAGAGAATCGCACAGAAGGACCCCAACAACGAGGTGGAACCGTGGAGGCTATATTTCAGTTGCATTGATTCAGTGTGTGGGGAAATCAAGGAGCGCTTTGGAGAGCGCAACTGCGCGGTTATGGGTGCATTGAAGGCGCTGGACCCGGAGGACACCGTTTTCCTCAACGCATCTAAGGTCACCCCACTACTGAAGCTCAGCAACACATTTGTGGTGGATACGGAGTACACGGTTGCTTACCAGTTCCTACGTGCGCGAATGGATGACACTTCCCCATCTGACGGAGGTAGATGGACTATGGCAAAAGTTCTGAAATACCTTCACCAGCCTCTTGAGGCAATGCCGAGCGTCATAACTGCTCTGAAACATGCACTAACTTTTGGGGCAAGCACGGCCCTCTGTGAGAATTCCTTCTCCACTTAAAAAAAATTATTCTCAGATCACAGACAGTCGATTCTCCACAAACGAAAGGCCAACCTGATATTGCTAGCTTTCGAGAAGGACTTGACAAAGAAGTTCAGGAGTAAATGGAGGGACATTGTCCTACGCAGATTTCACTCGGTGGCCAATCGTGGTCTCCCGCTCTACTAATGGTGAGTTATCTGGTTTTATCCAGCCTGCCGGCCCTATATGGACTAGTCTAAATTGTTGGTTGTAGGCCTATGTGTTTGTTGTTTCTTGGAAAAACAAACATGTAATGCAAAGCAATGTTTTCTGAAATTCTGTTGTAGGCTACAACAGAATGGCAGCCTACTCTTTACCGACAGACGTCCGCTACTGGCCCCGCTGGCTGCGGCTTGCTGAAGGCCTACCATCGGGATATCGCTCAGATCTCTACATTCTCTACAAATAACGAAGGCAACTACACCATAATCTGAATAAACGATTTACAAATTTATTTTGAAACAGATGACTTTGTACATGTTAGGACCTTCAATATCGATATACAAAACAATAAATTATATTCTAACTATATTCTGATACAGCACTATTATACTAATACAACTAACTGCTGTGTTGCGCTTCGTTTTGGTCATCAGTTTTAGTTTGAAAATGAAGACAATTAAATAAATCAAATTATATGTAGCCGGGTGTGTAACAAAAAATACAGTGTATATATAGGGAGTCAGATGGCTGAGCGGTGAGGGAGTTGGACTAGTAATCAGAAGGTTGCCGGATTGATTCCCCGCCAAGCCAAATTACGTTGTGTCCTTGGGCAAGGCACTTCACCCTACTTGCCTCGGGAATGACCCTGTACTTACTGTAAGTCGCTCTGGATAAGAGCGTCTGCTAAATGTAAATATAAACCTGCAGGGTATTTTGATGTATTTATTTCGGCCACTAGGTGGCGATGTGACGAGCCAAGTGTTAACGCGGACGGTGCATCTTGGTCGTTTACTCTTTTTCTTTTCTGCCCGAGCATGAAAGCAGCACCTCCGTGAATGCCGGAGTAAACCTTGTTAAGTACATATTGTAATACTGTTTTAAAATCATGTTAGAATGTTTGAATTACACCTGTTAGTCTTTTGACTGGATGATGTCTTGTGCTTATTATTGATTTTTGGATGTCTATGGTTTCGTATGTGTTTCCGTGACAGTATATTTATAAGGGTTCCTCCGTCAGGTTTTTTGTTTTCGTTAGTTTTATTATTATTATTATTATTATTGTTATTATTATTAGGTTCCTCCGGCAGGAGGGAACCAATTGTTATTATTGGTATTCTTCTCATTATTATTTTTCTTCTCCTTGCGCCCCAATATCTCAAAAAGTCCCTTGTTATTCATTTTCTAATTTGGCTGATTGATACTACTTTCAAGTGGGTACCCCCACACCAAATCTGGGCCACATCGGACCATAGGGGGCGCCACAGGCCATGCCCAAAAGTCCAATTTTCAAAAAGATGGCATTTCCACCCCATTGCTCCAATTATTCTGAAACTTGGTGTGCATGCCTCATTTTTCTTGAGGAACAAAAAATCCTCAAAAACCCATAAGGTCTGCCATGATGGATTTTCCTGTACAGTGATAATTTTGGAAAACCTTCAAAATTTCTCTTCTCTTGAACCAAAGGTCCAATTGACTTGAAATTTGGTACAGATATGTATCATTGACGTATTTAGAAATTCTAATTAAGGCAATTGAACCAAGTACAAAATAGCTGAAAGGGGTGTATTTATGTAAATGTCCACAATGCCTCAATATGTTTGTGTCACTAAATCAAATGTATTTTTGAAGGATGGTTCAAACCTAATAGGCTTTAAGGTGACATGCCTCTGAAGTACCATGGAAAGTTTTACCTTGATATGTTAAAATATGACTGAATTACAGCTGTTTGAACTTGGACCAAATCTGACAATGCTCGCCATTGGAGAAACAGCTTTTTTTATTATCCAGTTATTGATCTTTGTGTATTCCATGCCTGGGAATTGCTCAATTGGCTGAGATGTTGTGCTGGTAAGCAAAGGTTTGTAGGTTCAAAACCAGTTTTTTATTTTTTATTCTGACAAAACGGTTTCTAGTCTTCCCGATAAATCCTCTGGTTGTTAAACATAGCAATGCGTGTTTATTAGAGCCCATCACAACACTCCAATCATCTGTTTAGCGAGACTGTGTAAACCACTGCAAAACAAGCCAGGTTCAGCACAGTAGCTAGCTACTAGAGGTCAGATGGCTGAGCCGTTAGGGAGTCGGGCTATTAATCAGAAGGTTGTTGGTTCGATTCCCGCCCGTGCCAAATGACTTTGTGTCCTTGGGCAAGGCACTTCATCCTACTTGCCTCGGGGAGAATATCGCTGTACTTACTGTAAGTCGCTCTGGATAAGAGCGTCTGCTAAAATGACTAAATGTACTTGTAGTCTACGCATGGTAGAGATAACGCTAATGGTTATCTCTAATTAAGTAAATTGATTGTTCAGGTGGATCCCTTGTCTGTTGCACAAATTAATTTCAGTAACCTAAGCCAGGACACATCCCCACTGATGCTAGGCATGATTTGACATTCCCTTCCATGACAAGTTATAGCACTCCAAACAACCTTTTAAAAAAACGTAAGTTAATAAAACTTAGTAAACTAATAAAAGTAAGTTATTCTTTACAGCAGCAACCCAGTCATCCCGTTGTCCCATTTTTATAGGAAATGTACAAGCAGTTTCAACTTTGGCTGAATCTAACAACGCTTACCACAGGAGAAACAGCTTACTTTTTAATACAGTTACTGAACATGACACTATTCAACACTGAGAACAGCTCAATGGGCTGGGATGGTGACCTCTAAAGTATAAGGTAATAGGTTGGAATCCAGCCATTATCTTTAAGGCCTGTCATCATTTTGATTATCCGTTTAGTGCAATAGGATGACATCATTCTGAAGTCCCACAAACAATTTCACCTTGGTATTTCAAAATATGATTGAATTAGAGCAGTTTCAAAGTTGGCTGAATCTAACAACGCTCACCACAGGAGAAACAGCTTACTTTTTAATACAGTAACTGAACATGACAATATTCAACACTGAGAATAGCTCAATGGGCTGGGATGGTGACCTGTAAAGTATAAGGTCGTAGGCTGGAATCCAGCCATAATCTTTTGGCCTTTCATAATTTTGATTATCTGTTTAGTTAAACAGGATAACATCATTCTGAAATACCCTGCACAAATTCATGCAATTTCACCTTGAAACTCCTAACCTTTGTCCCAAAGCTGACCAAAGCTAATACTCTGCCCTCTCTATTCATACAATCTCAACAGTTGGTGTGTAGCAGAGAGTATAGAGACTGACTTGTAACCTTATGCTCATGAGTTCAAATCCCCATTCAGCCTATTGTTGGTGGCCAAACATGAAGTAGTTTTGCTCTGTTGTTGTCCAACTCTCAATCTTCTACAGTGTACATTTTTATAATATTTTGCGGAGGAATCCGCATCGCTGCTTGCAGCAATTTTTTTGTTTAGTTTTTCTATGTCAGAGTCCTAAGCCCACTGCCTTATTGTTTTGCATTGTTTTGTATTATTTTGTTTAAAATCATTTTGTGGGGTGGACTTTGTATGAAAGTAACAGTTAATAAACTAACCGGAAAAAGTTATTGTGTCCTGTGTGGGTCTCAGTTCGGCAGGCTACATAGAATATATTGTCGCTGTATTATTCGTTGGGTACGCAACCTAGCTGGCCTATTTATTAGATTGTGAGATTGTAAATAATACCGTTTGTCACCTTTTTGTGCCGGAGTTGGATTATAGGTGAAAACTTGACCTACTATGCTACCATAGGCTGTAAAAAAAACCTTAAAGCAACGTATGCCCCCCCCCGCAAATCAGTGCCTGGCGCAAGGCCTGCTACCACTACTGATACTGCTATATCTTATGCCACTACTAATTCTGAAGATGCTGCTAATATGTCTTTTACCTACTACTATGCTAATAGAAATGTTTAGTTCTACTACGCCACTTAGTGGGTTCACCACCTGACCATTAGAAACCCGATAGCAATGTTGGTTTATGTCAATAATACGATTACTCTGTTTACATGTGTAATTAGTTATGTGATTACTCAAACATCCCTTACAAAAAAGAAGTATATTAAAGTATACTATTAGTATACTAAAATATGGTTAGTACACTTTTAGTTCACTTTTGATATACTTTTAAGATACTTAGAAAACAGTTCACTTTTGATATACTTTTAATATACTTAGAAAACAGTTCACTTTTGATATACTTTAAAGTATGCTTTGAGAATTGTTCACTTTTGTAAGAAGTATACTTAGAAAAAAGTTAACTTTTGATGTACTTTTAAGATACTTTGAAAATTGTTCACTTTTGATATACTTTTAAGAAGTATGCTTAGAAACAGAAAATGGTATACATTTCTTGTGGAGTAAGATGTACGTTTTCTATTATTATACAGCAAAAGCAGTCAAAATAATTTTATAGTACATTACAGGTAACATTTTTTAGATCCATCTCATTCTAATTATACATGTGTATGAAAATCTATTATACTTGCACATTGAATCTTTTTTTGTTACTGAAGCTGTAACCTTAATTACTGCCAAAACATTCTGAAGCCCTATGCTCTCATACTCTTATATATATTATCAATTGGAGTATTAATGGAAAAAAAACGAAAAAGCTACTTGAGAATTTGAAGTTTATACTGTCAAACTGACTGAAGAATGAAATAACGACGTGAAATAATGAACATAGTGTGGCTCATTGGCTAGTCAATTCCCATGATGCAAGGCGGTAAATAGTGTAAAAATGTGCTGATAAGTTTGACGTTTGTTCGAAATACAAATGTAACTTCATGAATTTCAATTTTAAATGTGTCTGCTTAGAATGTAGTGTTTTGTTGCGTGGTAATTGTCATTGTTGTGCTGGTTTACCATTGTAACCATGAGTTAAATGACTGTTACGTTTCATAAGAAGAGCTGAATCCACATTCGCTGTATTTTGCACAGTAGGTATATTCTTTCAGAATCTGCAGTGTAACATTGTGAGGGACCCCGTTCTCGCCATGTGACACTAGATCTGAGGCGTCTGAGGGGCCCCAACATTTTAATTTATTAGTAAGTCATAGTAACATTTATTTGATCAAGTTTACCTCTTGAGGTACCTACATTAATTGAAAGTGCACTTGAAAGTATTGCAAAGTATACTTTGAGACTCTTTAGGAAGTATACTTCATGAACTGAAAGTGCACTACACACGCTACTTTGCAGTATTCAAAAGTAAACTATAAGTGTACTTAAAAGTGTACTAAATGACCTAAAAAGTGGGCCAATTTAGTTTACTTAGTACAAAAAAAGTATATAAATAAGTACACTGCTAGTATACTTTAAGTAACATAATAATAGTATACTTTTTATACTAAGTATACTTACAAAATAAACTTGAAGTATACTTCTTTTTTGTAAGGGATGTCTACATGATTTTTTTATTAATAGTTGTATGCTCCACGGACAAAACTTGCACCATCATCCTTCTGCAACAAAGTGTCGCCGTGTCTTGTTGTATGTTTCAATCAACACATTGAATCCTACTAAGAAAGCCAAGTAAACGCACTCAATGATAGGCTACATCTGCTACTGATATTACTATCAGGGACGTGCACACGCTATGGCTCAAGTTGCCCGGGCAACTGCCCGTTTGCCCTCCTCGAGTCAAAGTGCCCCTCCGAGGAAAATAAATAAATAATAGTGAATTTAAACAGCTGCCGAATTTCATGTAGACCTAGATTTTAAAAATCGCCTCCCGAAACATTTCATAATGTAGCCTTATTCACTTCCAATCGATAATCCTATGGGCAACGAGAGTGGAAGTCACAAGGGGAGGGGGTATGCCCCCTACTCTGTTTACTCTGTGGTACTGCCAAGCCCCCACCCCTCGCCCCTCGGCTTGAAGCAACAGCCCCGGTGGATGTAAGTGGTATTGCATTACGGTTAGGTTTCCGTGTCTTCCGGTCGTTTTTATTCTATTAACTCCAGTCAACATTTACAAAACTATCTCCCCAATAATTTTGTTCGATTCTCGAACCTGGCTCATACTACTAGCTTTTTCATAGAATTATTTTTCCAGATTTTTGCTAAGTTTGAGACCAATCCGAAATGAGTAAACTAGCACCCCATTTATTTGCTTACGTCAATAAAAGTTGCCTGCAAATGTGCTCGCGTATACTAACAGGGCACGAGCACAAAAGTTCACATTGGCCGATAGCCGCTTTACATGGAGCTGAATGAGCCATAGACTTACATTGAATGAGCACAGGGAGAACTGGCTTGAGTTGCCTGCCCTTTTGTAGCAAGTTAAGCAAATGGTTGTCACACATACATGAAATGTTGTTAATATAGTTTATTCCCGTTATTTTAAAACAGATTTGATTTTTCGTAAAAACGTTCATGACATGATGGCATATATAATATGTCAAGCGCGAGCATAGATTGTTGACGTCTATCTGGAGCAAAGACGAAGATTAATACTTTAACCGGTAACCACAATAAGAAATTATATAGGCCTATATTTAAATAATATTAGTCTTGCCTTCAAAAGCTTTTGTTAAACACACCCATTATTCTTTTTTGGATCGTGTCATCAAGCAAGACTGCTTTTGTGGGACAATGAAGGTCCTCAGTGACTCTATATGTTTCACCCCCACTTACATCTGATGGAAATGTCTTGTAGCCTATATGGTTCTGCGAATATTCCCCTTTCAAAGGCAAATGTCCAATAAAGTGTATTTTAGACACAGTTCTCAAGCTTTTATTTATTACATTATTACCAAGTTTTGTTAGATCACGTTATATCCATTAATAGGCGTTTGGTTTTGTAGGATGAACATATAAACCACAGGCCATATTTCTACACTGATGTTAAATTGAAGGCAGTGTGAATTTCGTGGCATTTCGTTTGAATAAAGCCTAAAAATGAAAGTAAGCTATGGTAAGTCTGTATTATGGAAGATTTCGGTTACCAAAATAACTATTAAGCTTTCTTTGCCTTGCGAGAACGGAGCTGTTCATGTTAACAGTTTATTTCATCTGATACAATGCGTTGGAAATCATACTCATATCACAAAGAAAAAAAGCAACCTGTGTGATGAGTTCCATCTAGAATAGCCCTATATTTAGCTCTATAGCCTATTTCTAAAAAACAAGTGAAAGGAATACTATACAGTAAAAGAATACATTTCTGTTAAGTTTGCATCATGTGTCTGATTCTTATCGGACTTGTACCCCATTCTGTCACTGCAATGCCTTAGCTCACACGCTCGTAACAGCTCGTAACCATACAAATCTATACTGGTTGTCGCAAAGTATGACGTATACAGCTAGTTGCAAGCGTGCACGAGGTCTCGGAGCCAGGGAAAAAAAGAGCCACTGGTTAAAGCTTGACCGGAAGACACGGAAGTGGAAATATGGCCACGTCCAGTCTCGCGCTCTCGCTTGCCTCACTGCGCCACTGAGCACTTTTCATAGAAATGAATGGGGACGCCATCTTGGAAGACAAAAGTAGCTTACTCTCTATATATTAACTCTATGGGTACTGGCACGCGACCGCCACCTGAGCCTGCATTTTCTTGCACTTAAGAGATGGTCACGGTTGTTTTATTCTGTGTCGATAAAAAACTGCTTTGACGTTGTCAGAAAAGGTGAGTTTTAAGTTGTAGAAATGTATAATAAACGAACAATCATCATCAAGTTTTATGAAATCAATTAAAATCTTCATAAATCCAGGCTCAGTTAGCCACGTTTAGCCTAAATAATCAGACTGCTAGCTTGCCTACCAGACAACCAGCCCGTTATCACATGCACATTTTTTGGTAGGAAAACTAAGCTACATGATGGTTACACTAAGCTGCTGATGGTTAGTTCATAACATTTTGTTTTAACAAGAAGAATAAATGATGGAAGTAATGCATGACATTATGTTATGTTGGACCAACTGGCTAATGGGGTGTAGACCCAAATGCACGACTCCACTGAAGGTCGGGTTGACTGTTTATTGAAATTGAGGTGAAGGAGAGCGAAGGAGATCCGGTGGGGCAGGCAGGTGTGGCAGGCAGGCTGATGAACCGGAGGATGTGGTCTGTAGCAGGCAGAGAGAAAACAAGGTATTAGGATGGACTAGCTATCGTACCATATACTAGGAGCCGATACTACCTTCTGGACGAAGTGTTGAACTGGCGATGAGTGACAGGTAAACCGGGGTTGAAATACTGTGGTGCTGATGAGGGGATGGGTTGCAGGTGTGTCAATTACACAGAAGGAATGGAGTATGGCATGAAACCTGGAGCCGCACATGGGTAAAACAGAAATCCCGGCCCGGATTAGGCCGGGGACATAACACATTAATTATTATGATTAGTAGGCAGGCAATTCTTTTCTTTTTTTGGGGGGGGGGCTTTTTTCAGGCCAGAGCAACTGCCCTTCAAAGTTCCTGTGCACGACCCTGATTACCATCCCAACTAATTTCAGCTGTTAAACCTTTAATATTCTTGTTACAACTAGCTAGCCTACTTCTTCTGTTTAACAGGTCAACTTTCAGCTTCTCCCGCATTGTAGTTTATTTAAGCTCTTAGCTTTGTTAGATGATGCAGTTCAGCTTCCACACTGCCTCTTTAGAGTGAGTCACACATTTTTTTTAATTATTTCAGATTTCAGCATTCCAACGCATTTTCAGCAGGAAATGCATGTTCTAGTTTGGCTTTCTTGCACTTTGGCCTTGGCTAAACCAATTTGCCACACTCTCCCTAGTATCAAAATCCCAGCTCCATGCGTTAGCTCCATGGCCCAACTCCGTAACTCAGGGGTGGACAATTAATTTTGACAAGGTGCCACATGAGAAAATTGAAATGTGTTGAAGGGCCGCATCAACATTAACTTGAACTTAATTCTGCTCACTATTCATTTTCCCCCATTGTAAACAGCAGTAAAGTATTTATTTTGATTAGTTGCTACTGGCTATCAGAAGAATAAGGATATTTTGTAAATATTTTACATGTTGGTCAACTAGGAAAAGACTATGGAAGTAACAGTAAAAACTAAAATATTCATTACATCAGTGTTTCATTTTATTTGTAACTAGTTAATCTTTACAAACACTAAAAAGTTGTTTTGCAGTATGTTAAAGATATGCAATTGATCAACTTTATAGAAAAAGCAATACTTTTGTTCCAATTAATTTTGTTCTGTGAGAGGAATCCAGCGGGCTTGAACAAGTGCATCGAAATCTGTCTGAATGTCTGAGGTGGATATGCGAAGGACAGCTGGCAGGTGATGATCCGGGTCTGCAATTTAACTAAACCATTAACCATCAGCCCGCGCTGAATCATACATATTGATTTGATTTATATTTCCTGCGTGTGTGCCTCTCTTTTTTTCTTATTTATAGTTACAAGAATGCTGCTTGGTGTTGGTGGCAAATAATAATTACTGGTTGTTATTTCAAGGTGGTTGAGGTGAAAATTACATTTAGTCATTTAGTAGACGCTCTTATCCAGAGCGACTTACATTAAATACGGGGACAGTCCTCTGAGGCAAGCAACCTTCTGATTACTAGCCCGATTCACTAACCACTCAGCCACCTGACTCCCCACAAAAACGTATAAAAAATACATTTGGAAGCTTCGATATCGTGAATCTCCATAAAATCCGAGTCTGAATGATGATGTATAACGGTGCGTTCACACTGCAGCGGGGCGGGCAGAGCGGGGCGTCGGCTTCCAATTCATTTTCAATGAAACCAGGCTTTGACGCCCGCGTAGGGCATTGTTGGAAAGCAAGCGGGGCATCGACGCTCGCGTAGGGCATTGTGGGAAGGCGAGCGGGGCGGCGAAAGTTGGATTTTCTCAACTTTATGTAAATGAGGAGCGTGAAAACGCCAGCGATGGCCAATCGGGTTGGTTTCTTGTTTCTTGTAACGTAGCAACTGTTTGTCATGGTAAACATTTCTAGGTTTGACAATTTAAAGATGGAAGAGCAACTTATCGTATGTGTGTCTTCATACCCAGTATTGTATGATACGTCTATGTTCGATTACAGAGACGTAAAAAAAAAAAAATATGCCTGGCGCAGGGTTGCTGAGGTTGTCGGCGTCCCTGGTGTGTTGTATTTTATACTTTAATTCAGTTTCTTCACATTACGTAACTTTCTTCTGTGCTAGCTGCATAGTCTAGCTAGCTCACCCGGCACACGATTGACATTCAACGCTGAAATGCTGGCTGTTAGCCACTCGCTATCCATACAGTGAATGTGCAGTGGCAAGGCATAATCTAGCGATTGATTTGCAGAGATTTCGAGTAATACAATAAAAGGTTACACATGTCAAAGTTTATGTCTGATGCATTTTTTTTTCCAGCCGGAAAAAGACCCGTTCCATAGAGTGCGGGTGGCATTTAATCTTTCACTCTGCCGAAAAAAGTGTGGAAAAAGATAACCTATTGTGTGCTGTAGATAACATCATGTCAGATCTAGAACGCGTATCGGATTTTTGCTTAATGTGTGTAAAAGTTGTATTTTGTCTGCACATTTGCCATGACATTATACAAACTACAACAGTGATTTAAGAGAACTACAGCTCTGAATGAATCTGTCTGAAATGCCCCCAAGCGTGGTGCACTGTGGGAAGGCCGGCGGTGCAGAGTGGTAAAAAACGCTGCAGTGTGAACGCACCGTAATGGATAAAGAGTTAATGATGTTCTGCGTGTGGTAGAGACGCATTTTCTATTGATAAAAATGTATGGGAGGAATTTGAGTATAAACTGCATGCAAAACAGCGATTTGGCGTATATATGGGTCGCAAAATAGATGTGTAAACCCGTGTCATAGATACGCAGGAGTATGAAACTGGGTTGGCGGAGCGGACGCCATGCTGACTGCCGAGTCTTCTGCTTCTTTGTTAGGCTGTCACTCATAATTCCCGCATCTGAGTTGAAGTCACGCCCCCTACACAAAATCGGGGCACAAAGTCTGAAAAAAATTACAAATTAGCCGTTTCATCAATAAAATAAGCACATTTTCAGCAAGTACAATGCCCATTTATCATCACGTTTGAATTCAAATACTGATTTACATGTACCTTTTAGCTGAAGTATGAATTGTAAAAACTTACAGCAATGGCGGTCAAAGGATTTGTTTGTGTTGTTGGTCACGGCAACGCCGCCCCCGCGTCTGACGCAAGCGGTTCTTAATACGGACCAATCACAGCCAAGGGGGTTCCGTAACTACCCGAAATTACGACGGATAAGGCCGATATATGCTTCGGCGTTTTTCGAAAAACCGACACATGGGAATGCCCTCGTCTCCGTGGAACGCCCTCAACGAGCTCTCCGTCAGCCTTCAGACAGCCTCGGACACCTTGAGGTGCACATCCTGAATTCTCTAACTATCCGTCATAATTTCGGAGAGCTACGGAGAGCTACGGAGAGAGCTACGGAGACCCCTTGGCTGTGATTGGTCAGTATTAAGAACCGCTTGCGTCAGGGGCAGGGTTGCTGTGATAAACAGGACGAACAGAATCCTTTGACCGCCATTGCTGTAAGTTTTTACAATTCATATTTCAGCTAAACAGTACATGTAAGTCAGCATCTGAATTAAAATGTGACGAGACATGGGCAGTTTAGTTGCTGAAAAATTGCATATTTTATTGATGAAACGGCTAATTTGTAAATTTGCTCTGACTTCTCGGTAACCTAGGTAAATAAACACTCGATGACGTCTTACAAAAAACCGTTGCGCCACCTACTCTTCTGGCGGTGAATTGTTTTCAGCACCCACAGCCTACGGAGAACATAAACGCAATCTATCCGTCCGTATCCGTGCGTATCTGTGCGTATCCGTGCGCCCGCCCTTTCGTAAAGGGAGACACAGAAGCATATTTCGGCCTTCAGAAAATTCTGGAGGTGCACGTCGAGCTCTCCGGGGTTCTCCAAGGACTCTCGGAGAGCTCGGGGAGCTTGGAGAGCGCGTTCCACGGAGACGAGGGCGTTCCCATGTGTCTGTTTTTCGAAAAACGCAGAAGCATATATCGGCCTTAAGGCTCCATAAGGACTACAGAGACTCATCCTGAGAGACTACAGAGAAAGACTCAACCAGAAACAGCAGAAACCAGACAGAGGATCAACCAGAGAGAAACAAGCTTCCAGAAACAAGAGGGAAATCGTTTTGGAACTCACAACTGGAAGATATACAATGAAGAAAGGCTTGGCTCTGTCCCTTTAGATTTTGCATCTCTAACAAAGTCAGAGAGGTTCATTTAAAGATGTTATACAGTTTCTACCCATCTCAATGTCAAATGCATATTTTGCAACACTGATGCTAAAACTCTTATACATTTATTTTTTACTTGTCCATATACTGATAACTCAGTAACTAACCCAGTATTTCTAATAGACTTTAATCTCTTGATAGAATCTCTTAATCTGGTACGAAATAAGAAAGCCTTACATTACATACTATTCAATATTATAAGGAACTGTTTTCAAATGTCTCTGCTCTGATTATATATCTCTTTCTCTTTTTGACTGTCTTGATTGTTATCCACTACTTCAATCTTTGTGTCATTACTGGGGTTTTTTGTATTTAGTTTTTCATTATTGTATTTGTAAACAGTACTTGTATTTGTACTATGCTTCTGTATTTGAGACCTGATCACTTGTTCACTTAATTAAAATAAAATAAATACTCCCAGACTGGCCCTGCCCCTTCCCCCCGTTGCCAAGCAACGAGACCTGGCGTCCTACGAGTGTGCAAAGGCTCCTGGGATTTTGATGCCAGGCCATTCAGCGACCGCCCTTTTTGGAAGAACGAGAGAACAGCAACACTGCAAGAGTTGGGAGAGAAATATACGCATCAACAACTTGTTTCGGCTGTGAAACACAATTTAAAGTAAGTGTACAGATGCGCAAGGATAAATATTTTGAACCGAGAGCATTTTAAACCAACAGTTTCTCGTTAAAACGTGCATTTTAATGCGCGATTTGATGACGTAATGGCGAGGTACAAACTCGAAATGGCGAGTGCGCTTACAGGCCTACTTTCAATTGTATATGTCGTTTTGCACACCCGGGCAGCCGCACAATGCACTTGGTTAGAGCGATTGCATTCGATGTAAGAGTCAAGGGCCTCTTTTACTCGGCGTGTTGTGGTATGGATAAAATACTTTAAACGAATCAAATGTAGCCTACATACACGGTTATTATCAGCACGTTTACTAATGACACACAGACTAATTTACAAGCATTAAAGTTCATTGTTGGCATCACACAGTTACATATCATGTTTAGTATTTAAGCTACAGCTTTGCAATTCAGGAAGTTTAATATTGTTCGACAAATTTGTAACTAGCTTTCCAGTTAGCTAGCTAGCTAGCTAGCTACTTGGCTCACTCTATTGGCAGATTGCCTACGTTCCTTATTGCATTATGGCCGTGTGCTATGCAGCTGTGGGTTGGTCTTTGAGAACATTTAATTTTCCATTGGCCAACTAGCGACTGCATGTATTATTGGACAATTTTAAAGCCTATCTTGACTCTACAGGATTTTATTGGACGATGTAATGTGACGCTGCCACTTCTTCAAGGGATAATGCCCCCCCCCCCCCCCCCCCCCCCCCCCCCCCCCCCAAAAAAAACTACAACAACAAATGAATTGTTTACTGTTTCCCTTACTAGCACTACAAGTTCGAATACAAATGTTTTTTAGATTTTTAAGTGAACTGTCACTTTAAGTGTGGACAGAAGCTTGCTACATTTTGTGATGAAGTACTTTATAAAGTCAAGTCTTTATAAAGTACTTTATGGTCAAGAGTTGTACTTGAATATTACAGGAGTGCCCAATTCTAATGAGTGCACAAATAGAAAATAAACACATGGACAGTGACAAGGCCATCATTTATTTCTCTTGGATACATTGTAAATGCAATTCCTCTGGCCATTTCTGTTATTTGTCAAATCCTTTTTGGTCCATAGAAACCATTAAAAAGAAATCATTCATGTTAGTTAGCTTTTTACAGGTTGTGAACACTGAACCAGGATGTGAAACCATAAAGCTTTAATATTTTACTGTACTAATCAAACTGTCATGCATGACCTTCACAGGTAAGGAAAGCAAAATGATGACAGAAGAGACAGAGGTGGATTCCGGAAGTGAGTTTCCTGCTCACTATAAAGTGATGCTGGACAAACTGAATGAACAGCGGCAACTAGACCAGTTTACAGACATCACCCTCATAGTGGATGGTAATTTGTTCCCCCGATGTGAAACGATTTGAGAAAACCAAATTAAATTCCTAGTATTGTATACATGGCGAAATAAAGTTGAATTGAGTTGAATTATATTGTTCTTAACATTATGTTAATTCCTGGTTTACTTTGCTTTTGAATGACATTGCCTTCTTTACCATCCATGTAGGTCACCAGTTCAGAGCACATAAAGCAGTGCTGGCAGCTTGCAGCCAGTTCTTCCACAAGTTCTTTCAGGATTTCACACAGGAGCCTCTGGTGGAGATAGAGGGTATGTGTACTTGACTCCTTGCTGTGGGCACTTGCATTATTTATTTTAGGGACCAATTCACTAGCCTGGTCCTAACCAGACCGTCGTACATTTCATCTGTACAGAGGGTCTGGGATCGCTCCATTGACAAACGTTAACTTCCTTGAAGGCGGGTCCTCTGTTGAAGTTTAAAACTATTGGATCTGCCCAGAGCCACTCAGATTTGCCATAACCAATCGCAAGCGTTCGCCTTAGCCAACTCCTTCACCGCTACTGTAACGGAGCTAGCTGCCGTAGCTGGAAAATCTAACTTTTCCCGAACCCCGTGGGGAGGAGGGCCACAACATCATGGCCACCAACAAAACTCAGCAAGAAATGTTCTTGCTCCGGCTTTAACTTATGGATATTCGGCAGCGTTGCCACAACCGCAGAATAGCTTCGCTCGCATCTTTCTCCGCCGCCATTACTGAACTACTCAAACTACTGCACGACATTAACGTCATCGTTCTCAGCCAATCCCTCTGTTCACTGATTGGACCTACAAAAAATGTCTTTCTGAAAACCGACTTCAAAGTCAAACTCCCAGACCTAGTACAGAAGCTAAATCCAAATTGAGCTGAAGTACGTAGGAGGGCAGAGCCAGGCTACCAATTCACAGGTAAAAAATATATAAATTTAGAAACCACTATTTTGAGAGACAGTTAAAAAATATTTTTACTATTATATTAATTAAAGGCAGGGTAGGCAAAGTTGTTCAGAAGCACTTTTTGTCATATTTGTCTAAATAAACTTTACATCTTGATAGCAACCAATAAATATAAAGGTTTGACGGTAATATTAAATCAATACGACATTTGTGGGCGTCGCAGAATAAACACAACCAATCATTAAGCCAGGCCCAGACTAATGATTGGTTGGGTTTCCTTTCTGTCTGCCTACCTGCGCACACTCTGTTCCTCCACTCAATGCACGTTACTGTAGTTTCAATCAGGCTAGGCAGAGGTATTGTAAACAACTGAGCTAGAGGCACAAGAATGGAAGAGAAACAGCAGGCAACACATCCAGTTCCTGAACTCTGAGTTAAAAGACGAACTAAAATCAAACATTATTTGAGAAGGCAACCACCAAAAATGACCGCAGCCAGCTGTTGATGGCTCACCAGCAACAGGTTAAAACTCTATTTTCCTAATCACCGTGTATTCAGCCCATAGGTTTAGCTACGATAGACGGCACTACAAAAATGGGAATGTAACCAGACCATTTTGTTGTTGGGATGTTTAGCATAACTGGATAGATCTGAGCCATATTAGGTAAGTAAAAAATGTTTCCTCACGTTCTTGACGAAGTTCTTGGTCGGACAAAGACGTTGATTGTACCTGCTGTTGCAACTCAATCTTGAAATGGTTATATCAATATAAGCACACAAATCGTAGCTTTCCAACAAAATATGGCATGTGTAGCAGTCAAATCAAATATATTTGTTCGAATTTAGTGCGCAGTAGCTGGGGAGGCATCGTTTCTGGGCCCGGCCATGGGCCTGGACCGCTAAGAAGTGTGCCATATTGTGTTGTGTATTGTTATCAGGATATGAAAGGATCTATGTAAGGATATAGATTTTGGTCATATCGCACAGCCCTACTGTGAACTAATATAAAACTGTACATTATCAGTAATGCATATAAAATTGGGAAAATGTGAACAATTGTGTTGCAGGTTGATTTAAGGTGTGCCTGTGCCCCTCACATTTTCTGTAAAGGGCTACAGTGCTCATTGTAAAAAATTTAAAAAAAAAGTTGGGCTGGAGAAGAAAAACTGAATCAATTTTGGAATAAGGCTGTAACTTAAAATGTGGAAAAAGTGAAGCTCTGTGAATACTTTCAGGATGCTCTGTACATTGTTGACAGGCAAATCCCACACCTCAGGCATTACACGAGCGAGAATGGATTGGTTTATCTCTGACCTGTCTGCCAGCTCCCAGTTGCAGATAATTTTTACCGTTGATTTGCTTGACTTTTGTTGGGCATTCAAACATAGGGCCCCACCCCTTCAATACTGAGATCCAAAAAAATGCACATATGACAATTTATATATTGCATTTGTTATAACACAGCCCAAATTCACATGTTTTCTTTCTGGCTAAATAGATGGCTCAACAGCAGCAGCAGGATAATAGGCGTATACAATTTACTCCCATTGTAGATCAAGTAAAACATACAAAAGTCATTTGAAATGCATGCACTTTCTCTCAACTTTTTGTGATTTTTTTCGCCTTATTTGTATGTGTATCGAAAGGCTGGTTAAGCATTGAGAGGAGAAGTTGGACATTTTTTTTGTCTCTTTCCAGTGATTGGCAAACCTGGGTGATGGCGTTGTATATATTTGTTGTCATTTAGCACACGCCAGATGCGTTATATGCGTTAGCATGTAATATGTATTTCCATTCACATACCCCATAACTGCTGAACAACGCCAACACACAGTGCTTGTTACATCCACTCTCATTTTATTTACATTTATGCATTTAGCTGACGCTTTTATCCAAAGCAACTTCCAAGAGAGTTATACAAAAGTGCATAGGTTACTGATCATAACAACGAGATAGCCCCGAACATTGCAGGTAGCCAAACATGTAGCATACATTGTGAAACCAAATAAGTCCCAAAGGGAAGAACAATAAGAGCATGTAGTAAGACAAGTTACAATTAAACAGCAAGAACCTCAAAAGTGCAAGAGTGTACCTGTGGAAAAAGCAAGCATTAATAATATATTTCACAGCGAATACAATAATTTTAAGATAGTTACAACAAACCAACAAAAGGGGGAAAACTAACATCCAGGCAATCATTACGTTGTACTCCCGGAACAAGTGCGTCTTGAGCCCTTTCTTGAAGGTAGGGAGACCGTCCGTATCCCTGATGGAGGTGGGGAGTTGATTCTACCATTGGGGGGGCAAACAGTAGAAGAGCTTGTATTGCACTGCAGGGCTCTACAGTGCGAGGATTTCATTCGCATTTGCACCTAAATATATGTATGTGCGAACTTGAAAAATAATTTACAAACACAGTGCGTGAGTGACAGGCTGTTGTCAATACACGGAACAACAATGCGATGAAGTGAAGCATACCATTGATTTCACATGGAAAGCAAGTGACGGAGTCGCGACTGCACGATGTGAACATGGCAATATGACGCGCGAGCGACGATTCGCAACCAGTGGGCCAGAGCCATATAAAAAGAAAGTTACGACACTCTCTGATCTCGCCGACACGTGATCACTTGGTTCAAGTAGCTCGCAAAAAAAACACTGCTGGCAACCTGTTTAAATGGTTTTCAATGGGACAGACAGTAGCAGCATCTCGATTTATTGACATTTTCGGTATTTTAACACAATATTAATTGGTTACTGGTGTGCTGTATTATGTATATGTCTGATACTTTATTAACATTCACAGGGCTCTCAAGTTTTGAAGACAGGCAAGAGTGACATTCCTCCCCCCCCCCCCCCCCCCCCCCCCGTCAGTGGGTCAAAAATAATTAATTAATTGCTTTTTACCTGACATCTTTGAAAGGCAGCAATGATTAATGCATCCATGGCCAAGATATAATAATAAAATATGACATTATTTTAAAAGTTAAAAAAATCGACACTACATACATCCCACACAGGGTTCGATCCTGCCGTCTCTGACTAGCAAGCGGCGCCACTACCAACTACGCCAACGAATGCTAGATAGCCATCGATGCGGGTGGCTTTTTTTACCTGACGAGTGAGTTTCACCGATACACACTGGCTACATCTATGAACTAGGCCTACTTGTTCTGAGCAGGTGTTGTCAGTGAACAAGCTGTAAAACTGTTGGTTAAGAGACTCGTGAAAAACAGATGCTAATTATCTGGGAAACATTTTTTAACAGCAGTCAAGTTGTCATTGTTGTCACAACAAGTTGTGAGTTTGTTGTAACATTAAAACAGGAGATCATGACTGTGCTCAAAGTGATGCTCGAGCTCCAGCGGTTTGCTTTGTAGGTGAACAAAACTTTCGGAAGACGTAGCAGAAACCCGAAAAATTACAGGATATGCTTTTTTTTCATTGGTTGTTGCATGAAATCTTACCCAGATACAATGGTGCTATTTTCCGATTGACTATTGTTTAGACCCTTTCTTTTTTTTGATAGGCTGATAAGTGGCAGGCTCGACTAAGAACTCCAGGGGAGACGCGCTTGACTGCCGGTTCCATAGTGAGAGTGGGGCGGCCAGAGGAATTTTGGTTGGGTGCTGCGGCATATACAATATATTATTTAAAAAAAAAATTCAGTGTGAGAAATACAATGTGTGGCGGGAGGGCGTGACTAAAGACCGAAATGAGTGACTGTCACTCAATGCGTGACACTTGCGTGACGCCAGCTCAATTTAAGACAAGAAAGGAGTTTGGTAAATAGAACAGAATATACAAGGCAACCAATTGCATTCAATAAAACATTTCATTATGCAATATGTCCAGTGAGAGGGTTTAGTTTGTTTTTAGTGAATGGACCTGAAATTCCTGCCGAGCGTTGACAGCTAGCTGGACGATAAGCTCTAATCAGATGTGCATTTAGAATCTAACAAGCTATATCTTACAATAAACTTGAACTAAAGCTGGCTATATAGCATTTGGGCGACCAGACATCCTCTTTTACCCGGACATGTCCTCTTTTCGAGACCTAAAAAATGCGTCCGGCAGGGATTCCAAAATTGTCTGGGATTTTGCCTCGTCGGAAATGTGTGTTTTTCTGGGTCTTTCACAAACTATTACGCAACTGACACGCTTAACTTCTGCCTTCTTCGATTAGGCTACAATGGAAGTCCCAACTCTCTTTTCATATGGCTCTGGGTCTACTTAGCTTTGACTACCCAAGGCTTTTAATCCGTGGCGTGCTTACATAGTCTATAATGTCCCAGTATTTTAAGAAAATATTAACTATAACTATATACACGTTTCTTAAACTATTTGTTCTAGTTCTATCAGAGTGAAAATTGTTAGTTGTCTAGCATTAACTATTAAGTCAGTGGCGTTGTTAGACATAAAACTGTACTGGGGCACAGGCCCCTATTCATATCCCTTCTTCCAAGCTCGTTGCACACAATGCACTATTAGGCTACAGAAACTCCCCTCGCTTAACCCACTATATAACAGTTCAGGGACGCAAGTTTGATATCAGCTTTGGCAGGGACATCAATAGTTAATGCAAGCTTTGTGTTTTTGGTTTGTTAAAACTCAAACTTTAGATTTTACTGGGGCACAGCAGAAATATACTGGGCACGTGCCCCTGTAAAAAGGGTCTAACGACGCCCCTGTGTTAAGTTATGTTTAATAAACAAATTAAAGGGGCAATTGACTGGGTTTTTGGGGTATTTCACACTGTTCCTTAAGGTCTCTGAATAGGGTATGTAACATTGGTTGGGTTGAAAATGGCCTGATGGCTCTGAAATGTTCCCGTAAAAAAACACGCTTTTCTACTTTTATGGAATGCTCTTTAATATTTAGATAAGCTGCGCGCTGATTGGTTAGTTTCAACGAGTGAAGCTGGGGAGCAAAAACGCAACACGGCCAACAGCAGCATTCACTGAAACACCGAAGGTGGAGACTTGAAATAAAAACACGCAAATAAATCAATTGTGTCTACACAACTGTTTTCAACAGATTGACTACATATCATTTGAAATGATAATGTTACTTGTTTCCACTTCTGTTGTCGAAGCAAACTGGATTGACTTAGGTGGGTAGAACGTTAGGCTACAGCTTAGTAACCAAATTATATAATGATTCAACTCGGCTTCAGTTAGCTAGATCTAGACATCTTGCTGAAAAATAACCTGACAAAGATCTGGACAATCATGCATCGTGAATTGTACTGTATTTGAAATGTATTTGAATGAAACACAGTCAGGAACATGAAACAACGTTAGCCCCATTGCCAATAAACTAGGCTAAATTATCACACAGTCTACCTATGCTCTTGCGTTAGCAAGCTAAACTAGTTTACATGCCTACAGTCTAGGTGTTTTTGCTACCTAGCTGTTCTTGCATTCCTTGCAAATCAGCATTAATAAAAAGCAGATGAGCTAGAGTCTAGCTGACATTGACTAGACGGTAGGGATGTGCATCTCTATCACTAAGGACGATGCGATACACATCTCGATTGCACTGCCAACGATCCGATACATTAAAGATAAATAAAAGCAACCGATATGAAAAAGCGATACGATACGATTCACCCCTATTGAGATGCAGTGCGATTCGACGCGTTAAGATTCAACAAGATGTGATGCAAAGGGAATATGATGCTATGGAATACAATATGGTAGGCTACATTATGATTTATTTCTTTGACAGACTGCAAGTCATCAATTAACTAAACAAGTGAAAGTTTTGTTTCACATATTAAACAAAGTCTCTGACAATAGATAAAATCAATCAGGCCTGGACCTTGCCTTAAACCAGTCCCTCTTTCCTGTTGTATGTGTTCTCTGAATGTAAAAATTTGTAAACTATTACTGGCAGTCACTGTCACGCTGTAAACACTGTCATAACGCCAAACACTAAATTGAACTCATACGTCCTACTTTAAGGACCTACTGTTTTCAATGACTCAACTATCTCTGGTCTTTGTCATACACAACAGGGATTTGTTTCTCTGAGAATAGCTTCCTATTCTTGCTAGGGGTACCGGCAGGGGTGGACTGGGACTGAAAAACAGCCCAGGACTTTGAAACACAGACCGGCCCGCGCCCCCCCTCCACTGTATTTTTCCATACTTGTCTCTGTTTCTGCATCTGCTATTTGATGTTGCAAAATAACAATAATCAGTTAACTATATTCAATAATGACAATCAATTCAACAAACACATTTCCATATAATAACCCTGTTAACAGACTGACTATTGTGTACAGTTTTAGTGCTGCACCTGTCATAGTCTATCCACTGGACCCTGTCACCACAGCAGCCTCCATCTCTTTCCCTGTGTCACCTGTGCCTGCTTTAATACACAGAACAAAAAATCAAGACAATTGCATTTGAGCCACATAGTACATTTATTATTTAAAGCCAAAAAACATGTTGTTCATACTTAGATGAGTGCCTTTTTCTCTTGGCCATTTCTTTTACTTCATTTAAATTGTATAGCCTATATATTGGCTAACAGTAATAACAAATGTACAATGTTTTTAGAAAAATTCAAACAACATGGTTTGGTATGATATTGGAATTTTCAAAATGTCGAAATTACAGCAGTTTACAATTACTTGCACCTGGCACCTCTGTGTATTGTATGTATTCTATACTTCTACATGCCCGTTGTTTTTCTCCTTTTCTTTTCCTTTCCATTCCTTTGCTAAAGAAACAACGATGTTGCTAAAATAGCTCCAAGGAATTGTCTGTACCCGGAAAAAGAATGGTTTTTGACCAATCGTGATCTGTAAAATGGACGGTGCACCGTTCGAGTTTACACAGGGAAAATGCCCACCCCCACCCTTTGGATTTTGGATCTCTCCAGTTAAACAGTTGAATGGTATTAAGGCCGTCCTCAAAGTGAGCGTAAAGATTTTTTTTCTTGAATAGTGCCGTGGCTGTAGCGGCTGTTTGTTTGACCGGCCGTTCGGGAAATCTCCCGAGTCTCCCGATGGCCAGTCCGACCCTGGGTACCGGTGAGGCTAGCCACTGACTGTAGCCATAGCTGAATCCGAGGGGGAGGCAGACGTCTCCACACAAATAGGATGTAGCCTCTTCAGGTGACTAAATTAGCCGTGCTGCCTCTGTACTTTATAGCGTGTAACTCTTCCTCTGCCATGATAACACTCGCCCGAACACGCCTCCAACTCATGGCCGAGAGACTTCAGGGGAGTGTGGGGGGGGGGTAGACACCAGCATCTGGACCTGCAGCCAAGGTAGGCGCTGGACACAGACCCGCCAGACACCCTGGGGAAACAAGCAGTCGAAGGCGTTGGATGGGGGTGGGGTGGTGGTGATATCTGTAGTAGGTGAAAGTTAATGTGTGAGTAGGTCTGGGTTGGTGCCCTCGACCTAGGCCACAATCAGTCCGATCCTCCCTATGCAGATTGTTTTGACAAGGAGACATCCTTGGTCATGACCCGGGCAGAGACCAAACCACAGATGTCGGTGGGGGGGGGGGGGGGGGGGGGGGGGGGGGGGGGGGAAGAGCAAGATAATCTCGCTTCAGCGCTCTCCGAGGGAGTTGTTTTCCAGCAACGGCCTTGGCCAAGACCTGTGCTGGTTAGGGGGCCAAAAGTAGATAAGATTGTCGTAGTTGTTTAGACGAGTAGCCGCGACTCAATTTTCACGTCCACCCTTCAGGAAGGTCTTCAACTCCTCCATCTTCCTTTGCAAAGCCGCAAATTTATCCTTGTTGTAATCCATACTGCGTTGTAAATTCACAGTCTGAGCTCCAACAGCTCTGCCCACCGAATCAACCAGGTCGGGCAGCCTAACGGGGTTTTTGATGGCCACAGCCGTTTCCTTGATTTTGCGATATATTCCTTGTGTATGAAATTACCACATCAAACGAGACGTGCTAACATGGATGCAGCAATGAAGCCGCCGGGTTTGCTTCAGGGAAATTTTATTTTTAAGACGCTTCCCAATGGAACCCTCGACAAGACTACGGTTGTTTGCACCTTGTGCAATGCGGAATTAGTTTACTGTAGGAGTTTTTCCAGTCTCAAATACCACCTAAACGCAAAGCATCCCTTAGCTAATGGATGCCTGGCGAAGCACTGATGGAGCGCAGGGGAAGAGTCGTCGTCAAACTGCTATGTGTGAGTGCAACCGAGGCAAGCCTGTCAGGACAGCTCTATCAGACAAAATTCATGTTTAACTGAATAAACAGTTAGTAAACAGAAGACATCTTATTGAACATAATTGTTTTTCATCACCAATTATTATAATAGAACAGCTTTCTCAAGCTGTTTGTGATGCATTTTGGAAACAGGAGATGAGCCCCTGGTCTAATGCACCACCTGGCTTGAGAAACCCGTTCTCAAAGACTTACTTTTAGTCATTATTCGGGTAGCACACATATTCTGAATGCCTTCGGCGGAATTCAAATGAGCCATTTCAATCTAGATTAATCTAGATTAATTCCAAGATTACAGTGAGATTAATCTAGATTACAAAAAAATATCTATGCCCACCACTAGAAATAACATTAAAGGGTGTACTTAAAAACTTCAAATAACTAGAGGATAACAAGAGGAAATAGTGAGGGTTTTATTCACTCACACATAGGCTGTACAATATTGAACATACACCACAGTGTTATATTTTTTTATGTGTATATGCCAATTTAACACATGTAGTCACATATTACAGTGTCCATATAACAAGTTCAGATGGAACAAAGCTGAAATTGTGAGGTAGTTTTATTCACTCAAACTATACTGCTTTATAATAAAATCCCCAAAATTTGACTTGTTATTGAATATAAAATACATTTAAGACATGTAGTCTCATACTATAATATCCTGCTCTGTAATATTCAATCTTACTCAACAAAACAGAGTAATGATTGTCAGACGCCCTCACAAAAGCCAATCAATAAACCTCTCAATAGAACATACTTGGCCTTACACATTGGCCACAGATTGGCCTTAATTTTGAAAAATTTACATTTAGTCATTTAGCAGACGCTCTTATCCAGAGCGACTTACAGTAAGTACAGGGACATTCCCCCCGAGGCAAGTAGGGTGAAGTGCCTTGCCCAAGGACACAACGTCATTTGGCACGGCGGGGAATCGATCCGGCAACCTTCTGATTACTAGCCCGACTCCCTCACCGCTCAGCCATCTGACTCATACAGGTTCTATTTTGTTTACCCAAGCCAGCACTCGTGAATGCTTTGGGAAAGCAACAACAAAGATGACCATAGTAAAGTTAGTTTGAAGTTCGATATTCAACAGATATTCGGACGCCCAGTATTGTGTTATTTTAACCGGTGTTTAGCTCCGCTACAACCGGCCGCTTAGCCAATGCTTTTCGATGCCTAAACAACGTGTATGTAATATGTACAACATATTACACATTTCAATAGCTTTTCAACATGAACTAGGAGCGTCAAAATAATGTTTAACTGTTGAAGATGTGTGTGTTCATGCTGGACAGCTTTTATTTAGTTTATTTTCATCTCAGGTTATATATTTTTTTTAATTGTATTCAAAATAAATCTTCAAATCTCAATAGCTTTTTGATCATGTGACCTATAATCCGCAAATTCATTTCAGTGTTCACTGATTGTGTATAGATGTTGCACAGCGTTTTGTTTTGTCATTTTTAGCTCACACACTTTTGCCACGGGGTGCCACCCCTCACAATCTCCTGCCACCCTCTTGCCACCCAATGAATATGTTTGTAGATCCGCCCCTGGTGTTTAGCCAAGTTTCAGAGAAGCATAGAAGACAGCTGTCTCTGTACTCTGTAAGGTATTGTGCAGGAGCAAGAAGCTTGTCAATCTGATTTCTCAGTGATCTTACGTTGGTGAGAATGATTGTGGGGAGCGGCGGCTTTGTGCCTCTCGCTCAAATGCGCCTGCGAATGCCGCCTCTCGCCCCCCGTTTCCCCGTTCCGTTTAAGTAATCCGTGTGGGGGGCCGGTGACACTCCGCCGTTTGCAAGCATTCTGCCGGGAAGTCAGGTGTCGGTGTCCAGGGCTGGCACGGTGCTCGCTGAGCCAAGTGTAGCAGCTCCTTCCTCCCGTAAGTAATGAGCGACTCTCCGCATGTGAAAAGTTTGAAAGTAATCCATAGAACCAGCAACAATAATCCCGATCTGCCGATGTTAGCTGACATCTTAAATAATCGATCTGTACGCCTCGTTAAAACTGAACAACAGTCAAAAAACACACGTAAAAACAGATAAACAACCAAGCACTTCTGCGTGTCGACCGCAGAGCAGCACCACCGCACATTTAGCTCCTCTTTAATAATAATTTTACAAAAAAGTTAATCTGAAAAAAGAAGTGGTTTTAGTTTGAATTTTCAATGGTAGTCTGTGTTCCATTCACAATCTTTTAAACTATATTTAAACAATGACAATATATTCAATAAACCTTTGGCTATAGTTTAAATGCTCTTTATGTAATACAGCTAGAATTACATTTGAGGGAATAGCCAATAATTCTTTAGATCTTTATTTACAAAAGATACACGTGTAATATGTCTCATTTTTGTCTGACAGGAGTGAGTAACTCGGCCTTCAGGCAGTTGATGGAGTTCACCTACACTGCAACCCTGGTTGTCAGTGGGCAGGAGGAGGTTAGCGACGTTTGGAAGGCAGCAGAATACCTCCAGATGCAGGGGGCCATCAAGGCTCTCAACAACAGGTAGGACCACAACCGTACACTGTTTAAGTAGAATATATTCTTTCTGGACAGTTAACATTATGCACAATAAAAACAATCTTTTATTTCCGTAATGTAGCTTGACAGGAGGAATAGAATTTGTTAATTTCCAGTTGTATTTGAACTATTTGTATTTGTTATCGATAGTTTTTCACAGTTTTTCATTTTAGCTTCATTAAGCTTGGTATTGACTCATTTCCAATCCATTCTCTAATTGTAGGGTAAGTGACAGCTCCAACTTTAGTCCTTCCCAGCCATTGATGGGGAAGAGCAATTCAATGAAGAGGAAGATTTCCGAAACGTCAAACGTCATCACCGAGACTCTGCCCTCAGTGGAGACTGAGCAGGTTAGAGATGGGCAAATTGCTGGTGATGGCTTACTTTGACAACTTTTCTTAATTCTTGATAACATCCATTATTTGGGTGGAGTTTTTCAGGATGAATAATCAGCCATTAGCTACATGCAAAATTCTGTACACTAAATGGACAAAAGTCTGACACCTGATCATATGGACACCTACTTTCATTTTGAAATTATGGGCATCTTCTATAGGATAGGCCAGGCTTTTCTATAGACCCAGCCACGAAAGAATTGTCCACATACATTTGGCCTGGCCGTGTGATGTAGACTTATATTTACGGCTCCGACAGCCACCAGAGCTGATTGCGGGCACTCTAGTCAATGCTTGTCTGTCCACCAGATACTCCACCAGATTTCAGAAGCGTCCTAGAAGTGGCTCTCCACTCTGCTTTGCTAAAGATAGGTAGCTTGTCTATTTTTTATGGATGCGTAGTCCAAGCCGCAGAGTTTACAGTGAATTATACCATGGTCTGGGTGAATACTCGATTCTGATTTGCTGCAGGGGTGTCCATTATCGGGTGATAATGGACACCTACTGTGTCATTGCAGCAAAACTGTCTTTTCCGCTGGCTACACAGGAGCCTGTACAAAGTATCTGAAATAAGTAACCATAACAACAGTGACGGAGTCAAAGCCTCCATTTACAATTTTGAAAGACTTTAACAAGCTAACTTGTATTCAAGTTTCAAGTTTATTGTCATTTACTCATAAACAGCATTTATCAGTAATGAAATTCTTTGTGCTCAATGTCCGTTCAATTTAGAGAATAAATAAATTTAATACTGGAGAATGGAGAAAAAGGGTAGGAAAAAGAGAAAAATAAAAATTGTAGGGCAAAAAGATATTTCAAGGTATTCAGTTCAGCATCCTGATGGCATGTGGGTAAAAACTATCCCTGTATCTGCTGCTACGGGACCTTATGCTCTTGTATCGCCTTCCAGAAGGCAGGAGGGAGAAAAGACTGTGGCAGGGATGACTAGGGTCAGAAATGATTCGCTTGGCCTTCCTCCTGCAGCGCTGGCTGTAAAGGTCCTGAATGGATGGCAATGCAGTCCTTGTAATATGCTGTGCAGATTTGACCACTCTTTGTAGTGTCTTCCTGTCCTGGGCAGTGCTGTTGCCAAACCATGTTGTAATTCCACCAGTCAGTATGCTCTCAATGGTGCAGCGGTAAAAATTGGCCAGTACAGTGCAGTCCATGCCAAATTTCCGCAGTCGCCGCAGAAAAAAGAGCCTCTGTTTCGCTGTCCTTGTAACCACACCAATATGGTGTGTCCAGCTCCGATCCTCGCTGAAATTGATACCAAGAAATCTGAAACTTTTGACTCTCTCCACAGCCGTGCCTCCGATGTGAATGGGTGCATGTTCTCCCTGCAGCCGCCTGTAGTCCACTATCAACTCCTTGGTTTTTACTACATTAAGCAGCAGGCTGTTATCCTGACACCAATATGTCATTGTTGCCACCTCTGCTCTGTAGGCAGACTCATCACCATTCTTGATGCAGCCGATAATGGTGGTGTCATCAGCCAACTTAATGATGGTGTTGGAGCTGTTAGTGGTTGCACAATCATAGGTGAACAGGGAGTACAACAGTGGACTTAACACACAACCCTGTGGGGCACCAGGGCTGAGTGTTAGACTGGTTGAGGTGATGTTACCCAGCCGTACTGCCTGTGGCCTGTCTGTCAGGAAGTTCAATATCCAGCTGCACATGGAGGGACTGATGTTCAGGTCCTGTAGTTTCATGATGAGCCTGGATGGTACTATGGTGTTGAAGGCGGAGCTGAAGTCGATGAAGAGCATCCGCACGTACGTGTTGTTCTGATCCAGGTGAGAGAGAGCAGTGTTCAAGGCCAAAGCTACAGCATCCTCTGTAGACCTGTTCGGCCTATATGCAAACTGGAGTGGGTCTAATGCAGGTGACAGGCAGGATGTAATGTGGTCTTTGACTAACCTCTCAAAGCATTTCATCACAACAGAGGTGAGTGCGACAGGGCGGTAATCATTGAGACAGCTCACTGATGGTTTCTTAGGGACTGGGATGATGGTGGCCCTCTTGAAGCTATTGGGGACGACAGACTGGGACAGGGAGAGGTTAAAGATGTCACTGAACACCTCTGCCAGTTCAGGAGCACAGGCTTTGAGAACACGGCCAGGGATGTTGTCAGGTCCTGGAGCTTTATGCACATTCACTCTCCTGAATGACTTGCACACATCAGTCACAGATACCTAGAGAGGGCAGCTGTCTTGCTCCAGCAGTACCTCTGACCTGGTGTGGGACTCAAATCGAGCATAAAAGGTGTTCAACATTTACAACAATGAGTAACTTCAATATGTATTTTAATCTATTTGAAAAATGTTTCTTTTCTGAATGTACTGTGTCAGTGTCACATAACCGCTGATCACCTCGCTAGTCGATCTACTTCAGACAGGCTGCGGCCAACACGACAGTAGCAGCAACTCTACACATTGCCGATTTATTTTCCTCTTAAAAATCTTGATTTTATTTGGGGACAATGACATGGCTCGATAGCTGGCTAGTCTTGTTGTTAAACATACTTTCAAATTATAATTTGATCCATTTGCTAATCAACTCGCTCCACAGGCTGCGGCCATACTGTAGCCTAGTACTAGTAGCTATATGGCCGATATTGTTCGTGAAAATCTTGATATTGATTTTGGGTCTGTGACATGGCTGCTTAGCTGGCAAATCTTATTGTCAATCATACTGTACAATTATATTCACTGTTTGTCAACCATACACAATGTTATTGCCTCTGAATCTTGCTAGCATAATGTTAGCTTTCGGGCTAATAGCCAGGGCCGGATCTGGGGGGGGCTGCGCAGAGTTCTGCAGCCCCACCCCCCCGACCCCCAGATTTCTGCCGCCCACCCCCCAAGCTCCTTCTGACTTCAGCCCAAATAGTTACACGTTGAAGCTATGAAGTCTGTTAGTGCGTTCAGTAATATGCAGTTTTTTCAACCAATCTTTTTAAAAGATTCCGCAGTGATTGTCTGGTTGATAATGGGCAACGTAGGATAGAGCTCCGCATCCACGTTTACCGATAAAAGTGAAATCAACCTCGAATCTCTTGCCACTCACTTGGTCTCGAAGTTAATGTATATCGGTCTTCTGTGGAGGGCTTTTGAAGAATAGTAAAGTGCAGCATTGGTGTTTAATGTTAGACCCTGGAATTTCATACTTCGTGTAATCTGTATTTGTTTTCATAGAAGATACACGGGTTAAAGACAGTCTTTTAGCTTAGTTAGCCATGGATTGTTCTTTGCGTGCGTGTTTGTACCTACAAAGAAAAAGCTTTTATCATGCATCGATTTCTGATCCCCAAACCATCTACTACTGCCCCTGCGACAAGGGATATTAAACTCATACTCCAGAGCAGGCAGAGCTTGCTGGTCCTATTGGAAGCACTTCCTTGTCTATCGGTACCAACGTTACCGCTGCTGTGGGAAGGCGAGCATGGTTTGAATGACAGCAATCCAATGCAGCTTGTTCTGCAAACGTACCCCATGCACATTTTCAGCCAAGGGCCTAGGCATCGCTCTCAAACTTGGTTAGAGTACTTAGCCAAGCTACATGCATGTTTCTGCTTCCCCTGTCGACAATTTGGAGCCAGAATGATAGACATCACCTTCATAGACAAGGTTTTTTACCAATTGGAAAACAGCGGCGGTTAATTTTACATAGAGCTCAAAAAACTATTTTGCGCTCAAATGAATGCCCAGCGCGCGAGCACTATGGAGGATCCTATCCAGCATCACATCAAACTCAGGATATGTCATGGGTGTGGGTTAAGCCCCGAATGTGTATAACGTCCGGCTCCATGCCTGATTAACACTTGGATCGTTAAGCAGACTCAAGAATGATAACAATAGTATATAAAAAATTATACGACCCCCTTCCATAATCATGATGCCCCCCCAGAAATGTTCACTGCCCCCCCAGTCAAAGGCATCCGGCCCTGCTAATAGCTCAGCCAAGGGAAAGCCGGTGTTGGTTCTATGAGCTGAGCGGACTGTAAAATATCAGAGTTGGCTAACGTTAAAAAACTTTTACATTTATTTTGCAAAACGCCTGAAAGGGATAATGCCCGACGAGGTGTCCAATATCACCTGATAATGGACTCCGCGGAAGCATCATCCATTATCAGGTGATATTGGACACCTCGTTCGGGCATTAACCCTTACATATAGATACAAAATAATTCAGGATGAAAGTATTTTTAACGACTACAGCTACAAATCTTTTATCTATGTCGTCCATAACTGTACTTTTAAGTGTGTTCATTTTGTTTACGGCTAGAGCACAACAAAGTAGGACATAACAATAACACAATTAAAGGTAGGGTAGGTACATTTTAATAACCTAGCAATTTTAGCAAGCTAAGCTAGAGTTCGAAAGGATTAAAACTAAAATATCCCACCCTGTCCCTTCAAAGCCACTCTCCCAAAACACATGAACGTGCTGCCTGACTACTGCCGGAAGGTAGGTAGACAGACAAGTAATCCGTCCAATCATTGCATTCAGTCTGAATGCTGTCTAATCATTAGTGCCGGTCCGACCTTAATGATTGGTCGTATTTTTTACAGTCGTGTAACGCCCACAGATATGGGATTGATTTCATTTTACCGTCAATCTTTTATATTTATTGATTGCTATTAAAATGTCTATTTTTTTTTTTTTTTAGTTTAATACTGCAAAACGTTATTCTCACCAACATTACCTACCCTAACCCTAACCCAACCCGGTGTGAGTTGACGCTGCATGGAGGATGGAACAAAACCTCAGTGAGCCGCAGAGGCGCCCGGTGTGATCCCGGCTTTATGTGGTGTTTTCTTAAATGTCTGTTTTCATAATCTGAATTTTTGTGGTGACCCCAGCTTCTATTCCTGGTAGGTAGAGATAGAGGTGATTGGAGAGGGGGCCATCGAGGTGGAGGAGGCTGGGCTAGAAGAGGTGGTGGATGCAGCCAGGAACGCCCAGCAGGCCTCAGATGATTCTGCATTAGCACTGCTTGCTGACATCACCAGCAAGTACCAACAGGGGGAAACATCACTGCATGTAGTGAAGAAGGAGGATCCAGAGGTATCGCACCTGCTGAAATTTTGCCTCTATCATATTTGTTTGAGTATAGACATTTATTGAAAGTATTTATTTAAAATTATAATAGTAGGTTTTAATATAGTTCATAAATACAGGATTGTGGAAATAGCTGTGTTGGTTCATTGACAAACTAACAATGTGGTGTTTTGGTGTATTTTTCTCCCAGGAGCTGGTATACCAGGAGGAGACTGTGGCAGACTCAAAAGTTCTAGAGAATGTGGAAGTGGTGGAAGTCCAGATCTCCCAGCTAGACAACATGTTCCGCTGCAATAAATGCGACCGCAGCTTCAAGCTCTACTACCACCTCAAACAGCACATGCGAGCGCATGTTATCTCACTGGACAAGCCACACGTGTGTAGACACTGCGGGAAGGCCTACACGCGAGAAGGGGCACTCAAACAGCACATCAACACCTTTCACTTTGAGGCAGAGGAGCTATCTCGAGGTCAGAAGCCTCAGAAGAAACTGCACACATGCGAGTACTGCGACAAACAGTTTGATCATTTTGGACATTTTAAGGAGCACTTGCGGAAGCACACCGGTGAGAGTGATTACAAACCAGGGAAGAGTACCGATTGTCCTTCTTTATTAACAAACAATGCATGGATGTTGGCTACCAAACCTTTGGCAAAATCATCCCACTCTTAAAAAGATAACACAAAATCATCTGTTTGTTTATTCCTAAACTGTAAGTTACATTTTTAAGAATAATTTACAGCAAGCATAATTATGTTTGTGAGTTTGTGTGTGTGTGTATTAGTATAGGTGAGTGTAACACAATATATGGTGACGGTTGTGTACTCTGATTGGACCCATGTGCAGGTGAGAAGCCCTATGAGTGTCCTGACTGCCATGAGCGCTTTGCCCGAAACAGCACACTGAAATGTCACATGACAGCTTGTCAAAACGGCTCTGGGGCCAAGAAGGGCCGCAAGAAGCTTTATGAATGTCAGGTATGTGAACATGTGTAACCTTGTTGCAAATGTCAAACGTTTTTAAGAAGTACAGACTTTCGTACTTTCGTGTTGTCTATCCCTCTTTCACATTTTCTGATTTAACCCCCAAAAATGGCCTTTCAGGTATGCAACAGTGTTTTCAACTGCTGGGACTTGTTCAAGGACCATCTGGTGACCCATACAGGAGACAAGCCTAACCACTGCACCATGTGTGACTTATGGTTCACCCAGCCCCAAGACCTACAAGTCCACTTCACTGAAGCGCACGGCGTCCAGGAACTCATTGCTGACCCAAACATTGGCATCACCATTGGGACGCATGGAGAGGCCATCTTGCTCGAGGATAGCATGCATGTGGAGCATGTTACTGTGGAGCCCGTGGATGTTGTGGCAATGGAGCATGCGGCCCTGGGGATGGAGGATGAGGTGATGACAGAGATGTGTGAGGAGGATGTTGTGAGGCTGAAAGAGGCAGGGGTGGAAATCCAGGTGGTGCATGTGTCATCAGGAGAGGAGGGGAACTCTGACGTGAGGGTAAAAAGGAGTGTTATAGTGGTGGAGAAAGCAGCAGAATCTGTTTGAGACTGGAAGTATTTACTGTTATTTATTTTGAGCCTGTTTTGTTGGTTTCATTTGTTTCTTCTTACCTCTGTGTCAGCTTCTGATTCACTTTCAAACTTTTTCATAAATTATCAAACAAAGTTTCTGATAAACCTTTTTTCCTTTACTTGCCTCTTTTCTCATTTCTACTCTATGAACTATGTATTCTTTATTGAAATATTAAATATATATTCAATAATATTCAATTCAATATACTTCCACAACTGATACAGAACATGTACCTTGTTGCAAATGACAAAGGTTTTTAAGTTCTGATCATTTTGTTGAATAAAGTTGGGTGAACGGGGGCATGTTAAGTAAAATGATCTGCCAGACTTCAACATATATCAGGAGCTCAAGTTAGAATATTTTAGTTTATTTGTATAGCAAGAGAAGATATTTTATTGTAAAATAATATCGGAAAATTTCCCATCACATCTCTGAAACGTATTTACTTTTACTGTTGACTTGCAGTTTCCAAAATGTGTTTTCCAACTGAAGCCCCCACAAAATAGGGTGTTCACAAAGCTGGAAGTTTCAATGGTCTGTTTTTTATACAATTGTCTTTTTATTTGTACGTCAAAATAAAGAGAAGGATTTTGTCAAATACTGACTTGTCATTTACATGTCAGTGGAGTTACCACATCATGTTAGAGACCAGTGTGATTATATATATATATATATATATATATATTACAGTGGGGCAAAAAAGTATTTAGTCAGCCACCAATTGTGCAAGTTCTCCCACTTAAAAAGATGAGAGAGGCCTGTAATTTTCATCATAGGTTAACCTCAACTATGAGAGACAAAATGAGAAAAAAAAATCCAGAAAATCACATTGTATGATTTTTTATGAATTAATTGGTAAATTCCTCTGTAAAATAAGTATTTGGTCACCTACAAACAAGCAAGAATTCTGGCTCTCACAGACCTGTAATTTCTTCTGTAAAAGGCTCCTCTGTCCTCCACTCGTTACCTGTATTAATGGCTCCTGTTTGAACTCGTTATCAGTATAAAAGACACCTATCCACAACCTCAAACAGTCACACTCCAAACTCTACTATGGCCAAGACCAAAGGACACCAGGAACACAATTGTAGACCTGCACCAGGCTGGGAAGACTGAATCTGCAATAGGTAAGCAGCTTGGTGTGAAGAAAACAACTGTGGGAGCAATTATTCAAAAATGGAAGACATACAAGACCACTGATAGTCTCCCTCGATCTGGTGCTCCACGCAAGATCTCACCCCGTGGGGTCAAAATGATCACAAGAACGGTGAACACAAATCCCAGAAGCCTACAGGGGGACCTAGTGAATGACCTGCAGAGAGCTGGGACCAACGTAACAAAGGCTACCATCAGTAACACACTACGCCGCCAGGGACTCAAATCCTGCAGTGCTAGACGTGTCCCCCTGCTTAAGCCAGTACATGTCCAGGCCCGTCTGAAGTTTGCTAGAGAGCTTTTAGATGAACCAGAAGAGGATTGGGAGAATGTTATATGGTCAGGTGAAACCAAAATATTACTTTTTGATAAAAACTCAACTCGTCGTGTTTGGAGGAGAAAGAATGCTGAATTGCAGCCAAAGAACACCATACCTACTGTGAAGCATGGGGGTGAAAACATCATGCTTTGGGGCAGTTTTTCTGCAAGGGGACCAGGACGACTGATCCGTGTAAAGGAAAATGAATGGGGCCATGTATCGTGAGATTTTGAGTGAAAACCTCCTTCCATCAGCAAGGGCATTGAAGATGAAACGTGGCTGGGTCTTTCAGCATGACAATGATCCCAAACACACCGCCCGGGCAACAAAGGAGTGGCTTCGTAAGAAGCATTTCAAGGTCCTGGAGTGGCCCATTCAGTCTCCAGATCTCAACCCCATAGAAAATCTGTGGTGGGAGTTGAAAGTCTGTGTTGCACAGCGACAGCCCCAAAACATCACTGCTCTAGAGAAGATCTACATGATGTGATTTCCTGATTTTTTTTTCTCATTTTGTCTCTTATAGTTGAGGTATACCTATGATGAAAATTACTGGCCTCTCTCATCTTTTTAAGTGGAAGAACTTGCACAATTGGTGGCTGACTAAATACTTTTTTGCCCCACTGTATATATATATTGAGACTGGTGCGAACATCACTTACTGATATTCCTAACATCTTTACTGCATTCATTGACCCAGAAAATGTCAACTTTGACACCAAGATTGACCTTCTAAGTGACTTGGAAGCTGATATATTTACATTTATACGTTTTACATGCTAACAGCTGAAATCCAAGATGGTCGCCATCCACCATCTTGATTAAGTGGAACCCCCTCTAAATTGAAAGGTATGGTGACGGAGAGCATGTGGAAAAAAATGTGTTGCTTTTGTCCATAGTTTCCCCATTATTTTGCCAAGCCACCTGACTGTAAGCAGGAGGATGCACCGGGGACTGGTAAGGAGGAACATCGGGTCTAGGACTTAGATCTATCTGGGTCACGTCTGGTTGTTGCTGTGTTTATGTCTTCAGTATACTCTAAAGTCAATGGGCCTCATTTATGGAGTTTGATTAGTTTCACAATTCAAACAAACAAACGTAACACGATTCAAACAAACGTAACACGATTCACAAATGTATTTCATGATTCACAAATAAATGTAACGCGACTTACAAATAAATGACCCCATTGCATTTGTTTGCAACCTGACAAACACAAGTTACAAATCGGAGAACACGAGTTACAAATCGGAAAACACGAGTTACAAATTCCTGCATTCGTTGGTGTGGATTTTTGGAACTTTACTGACGCGCTTAGATTCACAAATGCATTTTTTCTCAAAGTTATCCTCTGCAGCCTATCAGATGTCTCCAATTTTAGCCAATCACAGCTAGCCTGCTAAACGTTAGCCAGAGAATGTCTAATATGGGTAGACGGGCTCTACGTTAGCCTAGGACACACTTAAAAGGACTAAACATGGATTCTGCCATTCTCAAGAATATTCAATCACGTATGATCATCGGTTTAATACGATTAACAAGCAATATTTCACCTACATGCTACCAGACGACATTGCTTGTGACGATGTCCGTTATTATGGCAGGTTGTTGAAGTCCACATAGACACGTTAATGTGATTGGCTAAAATTGGGAGTCAGGTGGCTGAACGGTGAAGGAATCAGGCTGGTAATCTGAAGGCTTCAGGCTGGTAATCTGAAGGTCGCCAGTTCGATTCCCGGCCAAGCCAAAATCACGTTGTGTCCTTGGGCAAGGCACTTCACCCTACTTGCCTCGGGGGGAATGTCCCTGTAGTTACTGTAAGTCGCTCTGGATAAGAGCGTCTGCTAAATGACTAAATGTAAATGTAAATGTAATGTAAATTGGAAGAGACGATCTGATAGGCTGCAGAGAATATACTTTAGAAAAAATGTATAAGCGCATCAGGGGCCTGTTCCATAAAGGCCGCTCAAAAAAGCTAGACTTAAAGTCTTAAACCAGACTTGAATAAGTTTAATTAGTCAAGCGGGGCTAAAGCAGTTCCATAAAGGCCAATTTCAGCTCACGCAGTCCTACTAATTCAAGTCAGATTTAAGTAGTCAAGCTAATTGCGCGTGCACCCTATTCTTAAGCAGCCCGAAAAGGTAAAACATGGATCATACAATCCACCACGGCAAAAGCAATGCACACGGCCACGTGACTTCTTCCAGAAAGAACGTTCCCTTAAAATCGTGTACAATGACCGAGCCCTCGGCTTGAAGCAACGGCCCCGGTGGATGTAGGTGGTATTGCATGTACGGTTAGGTTTCCGTCTCTTCCGGTCGTTTTTATTCTATTAACTCCATTCAACATTTACAAAACTATCTCCCCCAATAATTTTTGTTTGATTCTCGAACCTGGCTCATACTACTAGCTTTTTCATAGAATAATTTTTCTCGACTTTTGCTAAGTTTGAAACCAATCCGAAATGGGTAAACTAGCAACCCATTTATTTGCTTAGTCAATGAAAGTTTCCTGCAAATGTGCTGGCGGATACTAACAGGGCACGAGCACACAAGTTCACATTGGCCGATAGCCGATTTACATGAGCTCTCGGAGCTAGGGAAAAAAAGAGCCACTGTTTAAAGTTAGACAGGAAGACACGGAAGTGGAAAGATGGCCACGTCCAGTCTCGCGATCTCGCTCGCCTCACTGCGCCACTGAGCACTTTTCATAGAAATGAATGGGGACGCCATCTTGGAAGACAAAAGTAGCTTACTCTAGTTATATTAACTCTATGACAATGACTGCTCCCTCATCCACCGCTTTAATCAAAATAAAATGACACACCATGATTGACGTCGTGAACAATAGGCTACGTAGGAGGACCTTTTTAGACCTTTACTTCGTTGATTAAAAAACACCCTCTAAACTCATCTTTTTTGACATTGTTTAAAATAAATAGCCTACTATTAATCAATACATTATCCAGTAGCCTAACTTAGTAGCATGGTTTTTGTGTCGGAAAAATGGAGGGTGGATTTAGGTTTGTTTTGCAATTGTAGGCTACTGTTAACAATTATATTGCTATGATAAATATACTCTGATAATTTAGATTGAGATATAGGCCTATGCCTGATGCCTAAACATTTGAAATCACAAACTAACATCCATACATCTAACGGTTATGATTTGTAGCCTATCAAAGCATTGTTCATCATTGTTCAATGCATAGGCTAAATGTAGCTATGTAGGCTATTTAGGTTGATGTTCTATCAATGTGGAACATATTGAACTGATGAGAAAAAGAAAACGAGAATATACGTTGTAAATCATAGTTTTCCCGTTAGGGTCAGTGTTACAGGAACGTCTGGTTAAGCACCAAGTCACGCTAAGCCTGACAGTTAGACTGACCCTGACCAGACTAGTTTTGCAGCCTAAGTTGCCATAGTAACCGAGTTCGAACAACGTTGAGCTAGCTTTATGGAACCGAATGAACTAGAAATGAGTCAGACTAACTGACATAAGTCTGGCTTATTCAGTAAACTCGCTTTATGGAACAGGCCTCAGGAAAGTTCCAAAAATTCACACCAACGAATGCAGGGATTTGTAACTCATGTTTTCCGATTTGTAACTCGTGTTCTCCGATTTGTAACTCGTGTTCTCCGATTTGTAACTTGTGTTTTCAGGTTGCAAACAAATGTAATGGGGTCATTTATTTGTGAATCGCGTTACATTTATTTGTGAATCATGAAATACATTTGTGAATCATGTTACGTTTGTTTGAATCTTGTTACGTTTGTTTGAATTATGAAACTAATCTAACTCCATACTCATTTTCAAACGCAGTTAAGAATTTAAGAAGGAATTTCTTCTGAATTGAATTTAGGAAAACATTTGGCATTCAAGAAAGTTTTCTCATCTGGGATTTGTTCTGTTCAGAACACTTTCCAAACTCGAAATAGCAGTCGTAAATCGGCAAGAGTTGTCTCAAATGCCATTCCTTAAAAAAACACAAGGATCAAAGGAATCTCATTTAAGAAAACTCAGTGTTTGAAGTGTTAATTAAGTTATGAGAAATCGTTGGTGATTGCGTTCACATCAACTCTACAGACTATGGCAAGCCGTTTTAACATTTAACCAATGCATTTTGGATATCAAGAATTCGAATTTTGGATATAAAGAATTCAATTCTGGATATCAATAATTCGAATTCTAGATATCAAGAATTCGTTGGTTAAATGATAACACGGCTTATCATACTTACTAAAAAAGCTTAGAATTGTATTTTTGATATCAAGAATTCGAATTTTGGATATCAAGAATTTGTTGGTTAAATGATAAAACGGCTTGCCATAACAGACATCCTCGGATTTAAATAATTATAATAACTAACCTTGTTAGTGTGCACACTGTTAGATCCAGTGGAGAACAATTCCACTGCTCATCTTACTGGTATGATGTTGCACACCTGTGCACCGGTTGCTTTTCGCTTGGACATGACTTGCGTTCCTGTAGCTTTCTTAATTGTGTCGATTCTGATTGCATACGTCACTGCTCTTGCGTGCCCTTATAAGGAGTTGTCGGGGCGTGTATGTATGCCTGGTATTCCTGGTTCCTGTGTGCTTACATTATTCACTAATCAATAGAATTAGTCATTACATACTAGTTAGTATATTCTCATGTAAACTTGCTATTAATAAGAGTAGATTGTGTCTATGTGTCAGGATTAATAGATGTTCGGGATCAGGAGAAAGAACTGGTTAAACGTCCTTTGTCATGATTACAAGGAGAGTTCCACCAATGAATTCTAGTCTGAGAGTTGTCATGTGTTGGGAGCAGTGAATCTCTTTCTCTGAGACTGTTGTAACGTCATTACTGCCTGACTGTCACTATCTATGTTTACATTCTTGTGCACTATAAAAGATGGTCCTCCGGCCTTCAGAGCTGAGAGAGACATCATTGAGACCTAAGCCTGGTGTTGTGTTGTCATTTATTGTCAGAGGTCTGGTTTTCTCTCCCAATCTGCAGATTGATAAATCCAGAACTCAACTGAATTTAGTCACTCCGTTTAGGAAGAGACGGACGAAACACTTTCTTCATCAGTGGCAATGGGCTCTGTTTAAAGGTTAATTATTTTGAAAGAATAGAGACGTAAAATAAGTGGACAAGTTCATTAAATGTTTGCCTCAGACCAATGCATTCTATTTGAAATTCCGCTGGTTTTTGTCGGAATTCTGCTCTCGCGAATTACGTTTGGGCCTGTTAATATCCCACTGCAAGTGAATGCAGCACTAGACAACTCCAATCACCCTCCCCAATGCGCTGAGACTGAGGTGAAATCTGTTTTATATTCGAGATTCAACAGACATTCATATTCGTACCTCCGTTCAGGCTCCGTGTCATATTTAGGGACCAGGGTAAAAAAGTAGACAGTCTGAATGCCGAAAAACCTAACAGATATTTGAATACACACAATTTTCAGTGTTTCTTCAATATCTTTGTCAAATTCAACCATACAAACTTCAAACTTTTTGCACATTCTTCTACTACTAGCTGACCAAGTTGTCCAACCTTCGGTTGGGTTGAATCAATGAAAACATACATGTTGATTTGTTTCCTCAATATCTTTGATTTAAGGCTTTAATAACGTGCCATAATAATGTAGCCTAATGTTTTTGAGTTAAAACATCTTAATTTGGGGGCATTCCAAATAAACATTGATTCCAAATAGACCTTGATTAATATGACTGCGATTAAATCAGTATATATACTTCTGCCATGGGGGTGCCACCCCTAAAAATCTCCTGCCACCCTCTTGCCACCCCATGAATATTTTTCTAGATCCGCCCCTGGGGTCTCATTTATAAAGCTTGCGTACGCACTAAACGGGGCTGAAAATGTGCGTACGCCACTTTCCACGCAAAGGTTGTGATTTATAACAAACAAACTTGACGGGAGAATGTGCGGTCCTCCACGCAAACTCTGACCCTCCCGTAGGCCTACGCACATTTTGGAAACAGTTGGAATTGGCGACGCAGATCACCGTAAACTGTAGTCAGACTGCAGAAATTGAATGTGGGAAGAACATTACTCGTAATATTTATATATTTGGTTTCCCTCGTACACGTTTTTTTTCATTCAATTTCATGATTATCATGAAGATTACATCCAGCAGTGTTGATTGCGCTTGTACTGAGTGATAATTGTTCCATAAAAACCTTGTACAATCCAACTCAAATTTGTAATCAAAATTCAGCACTTCCTTACAATCAGATTGTCCACTATGGGGGTGCAGGAGGGGGAGATTCGGCATCGAATACAGGATAACATCACATATGCTACCTTTAGATAACTGCAGAACACAGTGTATAACTAAATATATTTATTTAATACTGTGCAAATATCCTCATGTGTCAAAAACTGGAAATACAGTCGTTAAGCTCCCGTGAATCGCTACACTCTACGTCCTCGTTATCAGTCCAGACTTTAATCTACTGTTCATAACAAAGCGCTTTTGTTTTCAAATTGTATCTCGACTCGCGGTATCACTGGCACAGTTGACGCCACTGCACAGTTTTTTTTAATTGGTGATCTACAGGCCACCAAATTTTCGGAGTTTTCGGGCTCCACCAATGGGCTAACAGTGTCTGAGAAGTTGTCATGCGCTATGATTCACCGTAAAGAACAATCGCATGCCAGGGTCATGATGAGATACTAGATTATCATTCATGAGGTGCTTTGCATTGACTATTTATGGTTAAAAATGGGCGTGTTCAGGGCGGGGTACATTGCTGATTCACATACGCACACTTGTGGGTAATCTGTGATTTATAAAGGGAAGATTGCGTACAGGTGTGCGTACGCACGGTTTTATAAATCTGAATTTTTGAGTACGTACGCCCTTTTAGGCTTTTGGGCGTACGTACACTTTTAGTGAGAATCCTACGCACAGTTTTATAAATGAGACCCCTGGTTAGTGATGTGTCGTTCGTGAACGATTCGTTCATTTTGAACAAATCCTTATAAGGACTCGGGAGTAACGAGTCCTCTCAACGAGTAATTCGTTCATTTCCCGACTCGGTCTTTCTACGAGTCTTTGGATCATTTTTCACGTGACCTGCATAGGCTGTAGCAAGAGGAAACAAACGATTTGTTCCTTTCCCGACTCGGTCTTTCTACGAGTCTTTGGATCATTTTTCACGTGACCTGCATAGGCTCTGTAGCTAGAGGAAACGAATGATTAGTTCCTTCCCCGACTCGGTCTTTCTACGAGTCTTTGGATCCTTTTTTCACGTGACCCGCATTGTATTTTTTAGTATAGGAAACAGTTTCCTTATTCCCTTTCGCGTGGCCGCTGTTTTAGTAAGACGTGAATGAATGATATTCGCTCAAGTCATCATACTGACTGGTTTTGTTATTTTCACTTTACATTTACACTTACAGTTTAGTGCAGTGTAATTGTTTGACGTGATAATTAAATGCTAACCCTAACCCTAACCCCCCCCCCCCCCCCTATATAGCAATGTTGTTTTATGCCAATAATACGATTACTCTGTTTACATGTGTAATTAGTTATGTGATTACTCAAACACGTCTACATGATTCTTTTTATTAATCGTTGTATGCTCCACGGACAAAACTTGCACCATCATCCTTCTGCAACAAAGTGTCGCTGTGACTTCCTGTATGTTGTATGTTTCATTCAATCAACACATTGAATCCTACTAAGAAAGCCGAGTAAAGGCACTCAATGATAGGCTACATCTGCTACTGATATTACTATCCCAACTAATTTCAGCTGTTAAAACTATAATATTATTGTTACAACTAGCTAGCCTACTTCTTCTTCTGTTTAACAGTTCAACTTTCAGCTTCTCCCGCATTGTAGGTTATTTAAGCTCTTAGCTTTGTTAGATGATGCAGTTCAGCTACCACTCTGCCTCTTTAGAGTGAGTCACACATTTTTTAAATTAATTTCAGCTTGCAGGTTTTTTCTCATTTCTGGTATTTTCAGATTTTTCAGATTTCAGCATTCCAACGCATTTTCAGCAGGAAATGCATGTTCTAGTTTGGCTTTCTTGCCACACAAAACCAATTTGCCACACTCTCCCTAGCATCAAAATCCCAGCTCCATGCGTTAGCTCCATGGCCCAGCTCCGTAACTCAGGGGTGGACAATTAATTTTGAAAAGGTGCCACATGAGAAACTTGAAATGTGTTGGAGGACCGGATCAATAATAACTTGAACTTAATTCAGCTCACTATTCATTTTCCCCCATTGTAAACAGCAGTAAAGTATATGTTTTGATTAGCTGCTACTGGCTATCAGAAGAATAAGGATATTCTGTAAATATTTATATAAATATTTTACATGTTGGTCAACTAGGAAAAGACTATCGAAGTAACAGTAAAAACTAGTGCTGTCAAACGATTAAAATATTTAATCGCGATTAATCGCATTAATGTCATACAGTGCCCTCCAAAAGTATTGGAACAGTGAGGCCAATTCCTTTATTTTTGCTGTAGACTGAAAACATTTGGGCTTGACATCAAACGATGAATGTGAAACCAGAGATCAACGTTTCAGCTTTTATTTCCAGGTATTTACATCAGGATCTGATGCACAAATTAGAAAATATCACCTTTTTGTTCGAACCCACCCATTTGTCACGTGAGCAAAAGTATTGGAACATGTGACTGACAGGTGTGTTTTGTTGCCCAGGTGTGTCCTATTACATACATTATTCAATCAATAAATACCACTGAATGTCTACACTCAGGTTCAGATTGGGTAAGATAGGTTTTGTCTATGCAGACTGTATTCAGAGGTGAAAACAACATGAAAACCAGAGCGCTGTCTTTGGGTGAAAAACAAGCAATTGTGAGTCTTAGAGAAGATGGAAAATCAATCAGAGCCATTGCAGAAACATTGGCCATAGCCAGTACAACCATTTGGAATGTCCTGAAGAAGAAGAAAACTACTGGTGTACTAAGTAACAGACGTCGAACAGGTAGACCAAGGAAAACATCAGCAGTTGATGACAGAAACATTGTGAGAGCTGTAAAGAAAGACCCTAAAACAACTGTTAGTGAGATCAGCAACAACCTCCAGATGGCAGGAGTGAAGGTATCACTATCTACTGTTCGCAGAAGACTTCATGAACAAAAGTACAAGGGCTACACCAGAAGATCCAAACCACTCATTAGCAAGAAGAATAGGAAGGCCAGGCTGGAATTTGCCAAAAAGTACAGAGATGAACCTAAAAAATTCTGGGACAAAGTTTTATGGACTGATGAGACAAAGATTAACTTTTACCAAAGTGATGGAAAGGCTAAAGTTTGGAGAAAGAAAGGAACTGCTCATGATCCCAAACACACAAGCTCATCTGTGAAACACGGTGGAGGTAATGTCATGGCTTAGGCTTGCATGGCTTCTTCTGGGACGGGCTCATTAATCTTCATTGAGGATGTAACACATGATGGCAGCAGCAAAATGAACTCGGAAGTCTACAGAAACATTTTGTCTGCCAATTTAAGGAAAGATGCAACCAAACTGATTGGCAGAGCCTTCATCATGCAGCAAGATAACGACCCAAAACACACTGCCAAAACAACAAAGGAGTTCATCAGGGGCAAGAAATGGAAGGTATTAGACTGGCCAAGTCAATCTCCAGACTTAAACCCTATAGAGCATGCATTTTACCTGCTTAAGAGGAGACTGAAGGGAGGAACCCCACAAAACAAACAACAACTGAAAGAGGCTGCAGTGAAAGCCTGGGAAAGCATCAAAAAGGAAGAATGCAAAAGTTTGGTGACGTCAATGGGTCACAGACTTGCTGCAGTTATTGAAAGCAAAGGATTTGCAACTAAATATTAAGTCTTATTCACTTAAATATGTTTTAAGTATATCTGTTCCAATACTTTTGATCACATGACAAATGGGTGGATTCAAACAAAATGTGATATTTTCTTAGTTGTGCATCAGATCCTGATGTAAATACCTGGAAATAAAAGCTGAAACGTTGATCTCTGGTCTCACGTTAATTATTTGATGTCAAGCCCAAATGTTTTCAGTCTACAGCAAAAATAAAGGAATTCGCCTCACTGTTCCAATACTTTTGGAGGGCACTGTAGTTAACTTGCGATTAATCACAATTAATCGCACATTTTTGTCTATTCTAAATGTCCCTTGATTTCTTTTTCTCCAATTATTTTTCCTCATTTTAATGCTTTTATCAACATGGAAAAGTGGATCGGATTACTTGGTGCAAATGGTTTTTTTTCTTGAAAATAACATTGCAACCGTCTAGCTTTGACGGGGGGGTGGAGAATTCGCATCAGCTGTGTGCTTTGCCATCAAGTGGTATTTCAGACTAGACGTGCTGCGATGATAGCTCAGTTCACAATTTGCTATTTATATTGCAATTTGCTCTTGTCAATGGGACCATTTGACAACTTTTAAATAGTAAACTTTGCATTCAGAATCTTATTGGCATCCATTTCGGCGTCTCGCGCTCGCCATCTACTCAAAGCGTCCAAAAAGTTAATACTCTTTAGCCGGCTCGCAAGCCCAAACAAGTGTGTACAGCGTGCCTGTTGTTTTGTTTCCGGTGTAGCTACATCTGGTGTGGTGTTGTAGTTTTTCGAACGTCAGCAGTTGTTGCAACAGCATGTGAAAAGACTACAACAATTGCTGGGCCAAAAAGAACGTTAATCGTGCGATAAAAAATTGACGTTGTTAAAATGGGTGTACGTTAACACCGTTAATAATGCGTTAAACTGATAGCACTAGTAAAAACTAAAATAATCATTACATCAGTGTTTCATTTTATTTGTAACTCGTTAATCTTCACAAACAGTATGTTAAAGATATGCACTTAATCAACTTTATACAAAAGCAATACTTTTTTCCAATTAATTTTGTTCTGCGAGAGGAATCCAGTGGGCTTGAACAGGTGCATCAAAATCTGGCTGAATGTCTGAGGTGGAAATGCGAAGGTCAGCTGACAGGTGATGATCCGGGTCTGCAATTTAACTAGCAAACCATTAACCATCAGCCCGCGCTGAATCAGTCAAGTTCTTATTATGTCCGCGTTCGTTTTTTTCTCTAGTCCCTTAGTGCGATTCAAATTATAATCCTTCAACACAGCGACCTGTTCTCCAAAACTAAGAACACAGCTTTGACTTTGACCTCAGTAAACAGATACTTAGAAGTCCATCTCTTGTTAAAAACTCTACATTCTGTATCAACCTTTCGTTTTTCATTTTCCAGGGCTAACCAACAGCTAACTCTCCTGTCGGTGGGGTTGCGCAAACGCACATTTGTAAATCGCCTGATCGGTGATCACTCTTTCAGGACTACATATTTACTACAGCTCAAAACATTTATTTGAAATTTTTGATTTGGGACAGCCTGTGGGCCGGTTGTGGCCCGTGGGCCGTACAGTGCCCAGAGGCCTGTTCCATAAAGCGAGTTTACCGAATAAGCCAGACTTATGTCAGTTAATCGGACTCATTTCTAGTTTTTTTAATTTCGGTTCCATAAAGCTAGCTCAACGTAGGTCAAACTCGGTTACTATGGCAACTTAGGCTGCGAAACTAGTCTGATCCGGGGCAGGCTAACTGTCAGGCTTAGCGTGACTTGGTCAGAGAATGTCTAATAAAGAGAGAACTCCCACTCTCGGGAAACTTCCGGGTTCTGAACTGGTTGCAGTTCCACTCAAGTTCCATATGAGGGCGCTAACGGTTGAGTGCAGAATGAATGGAGGTCTATGGAGCTATACCCCTCAAAATCCACTTTTCTCAGGATATAATTTTTTGTCTGGTAATTTGAATTCTGAAATCGAAAGGGGAGGCAAAAAAAATACACACCACGGGGTGTTGGATTTTTTAAAGTCGCCTTTCTGTTCTAAAAAAAACTTTGAAAATGGCATTGACGTCATACACAACGTACAACCAGAGCTACTGCTTCACGGCAAGCTCTGGTTACTTCCACTTTTCTCTCGAGGCATCGACAACACAGCTGACAGGTTAGGCTCTCCCTGTCAATACACATGCTAGAAATAGAGATCGGAAGGGGGTGCGGCGCCATTCACGTTACAAGAAAAAATTTCAATTAGACAAAGCATATTTTATGTACTCTTGGTGTATTTTCTGCATTTAAAGTAGTATAAAAACAAGTAGTTTAAAGTATTACAGACTGCGTCCACTCTGCCTCTGCATTTCCCCTCTGCGTCTATGGCCGAATCCCAATACTCCCCCTTACCCCTTCCCCTTAGTTTTGCGCTTCCCGTGAGAGCTAGTGGTGTCCCAATACTCTTTTGGAGCTAGGGGAAGGGCTAAGTTTAAGGCCGAATCCCAATACTCCCCCTTACCCCTTACCCCTTCCCCTTAGTTTTGCGCGTTCCCGTGAGAGCTAGTGGTGTCCCAATACTCTTTTGGAGCTAGGGGAAGGGCTAAGACTTACAGTGCGTTCACACTGCAGCGACGCGATGCGAGCGACAACATGTTTTCCATTCATTTCCTATGAAGCCAGGCGAATTGCTTGCGTGGTGCATTGTGGGTAGCGACGCCACGCAACAGAGTTCAGATTTTCTAAACTTTATGCAAATGAGGAGCGATTTTCGCTAGCGATGGCCAATCGGAGTGTTTTCTTGTTTCTCGTAACGTAGCAACCATGGCTAACATTTTTTTAGCTTTCTAGGTTTCAAGGTGGAGGAGAAACTAATCGTTTGTGTGGCTGCTTACCCAGTCTTGTACGATACATAACTGTATTTGTACAGAGATGTTAATTTTTTTAAAACAATGCATGGCGCAAGGTTTGCCGAAGTTGTGGGTGCTTGTACCTGTCAGTTTAGTCACATTACATAACTTTGCTCTGTGGTAACTAGCTAGCTAGCCCGGCTGGAACTCCCTATCGTATCGACAGATTAGCAGAGACTGAGGAATATAGTAAAACGTTTTTTACACATGTCAACGTGTATGTCTATTAAACAGTTTTGTATGTTGTATACAAGCTGTATTTTGATCGATGTTGCAACTACGTAAACCCAAGTCTGCACACTTGGCCATGACAACTACTGTACAACAGTGACTTTAGAGAACTACATTCTACATTTATCTGTTTGAAACGCCCCCGAGCGTGGTGAACTGTGGGAAGGCAAGCGATGGCAAGCGATTCGCGTCGCTGCAGTGTGAACGCACTGTAAGGGGTATACACCCCTTAAAACCAAGTAAGATCGGGAGCTTACTTGAAACCTAGGGCTATGTGAAAACTGCGCGACCGGCAACAATGGCGACCAAATCATCCAGAGAGTCCGATAAATGTTATATTATCGGCTTAATTAATTGATAAAAAAATTATGACAGTCTTGTTTTGTGTTATATACAGTCATGAACATATATATTTGCAACCATTTTCCTAATTGAAACGTTTCTAAAAATCGCTAGTTTGGCATGTTAATGTTACAGTTCTGAATTGCACAACAGTCCCGCATTTCTCTGACTAGCATGTCTACAGTTCTAAGTAAACTCCATTAGCAGCAAATTTTGTTTAATATCAGTGCATAACGCTACTTGCTTTGGAGATATCGATACGTGCTAGATGACGTACCTGTAACCAAGTGGCGTCCCATTTCCTAGGGCTATGTAGCCCTTACCCCTTACTTTCGAGGGCCATGGGGAAGGGGTAAATTAAGGGGAAGGGGGAAGGGGTAAGGGGGAGTATTGGGATTCGGCCTAAGGGGTATACACCCCTTAAAACCAAGTAAGATCGGGAGCTTACTTGAAACCTAGGGCTATGTGAAAACTGCGCGACCGGCAACAATGGCGACCAAATCATCCAGAGAGTCCGATACATGTTATATTATCGGCTTAATTAATTGATAAAAAAGTTATGACAGTCTTGTTTTGTGTTATATACAGTCATGAACATATATATTTGCAACCATTTTCCTAATTGAAACGTTTCTAAAAATCGCTAGTTTGGTATGTTAATGTTACAGTTCTGAATTGCACAACAGTCCCGCATTTCTTTGACTAGCATGTCTACAGTTCTAAGTAAACTCCATTAGCAGCAAATTTTGTTTAATATCAGTGCATAACGCTACTTGCTTTGGAGATATCGATACGTGCTAGATGACGTACCTGTAACCAAGTGGCGTCCCATTTCCTAGGGCTATGTAGCCCTTACCCCTTACTTTCGAGGGCCATGGGGAAGGGGTAAATTAAGGGGAAGGGGGAAGGGGAAGGGGTAAGGGGGAGTATTGGGATTCGGCCTAAGGGGTATACACCCCTTAAAACCAAGTAAGATCGGGAGCTTACTTGAAACCTAGGGCTATGTGAAAACTGCGCGACCGGCAACAATGGCGACCAAATCATCCAGAGAGTCCGATACATGTTATATTATCGGCTTAATTAATTGATAACAAAGTTATGACAGTCTTGTTTTGTGTTATATACAGTCATGAACATATATATTTGCAACCATTTTCCTAATTGAAACGTTTAAAAAAATCGCTAGTTTGGTACGTTAATGTTACAGTTCTGAATTGCACAACAGTCCCGCATTTCTTTGACTAGCATGTCTACAGTTCTAAGTAAACTCCATTAGCAGGGAATTTCGTCTAATACCAGTGCATAACGCTACTTGCTTTGGAGATATCGATACGTGCTAGATGACGTACCTGTAACCAAGTGGCGTCCCATTTCCTAGGGCTATGTAGCCCTTACCCCTTACTTTCGAGGGCCATGGGGAAGGGGTAAATTAAGGGGAAGGGGAAGGGGTAAGGGGGAGTATTGGGATTCGGCCTAAGGGGTATACACCCCTTAAAACCAAGTAAGATCGGGAGCTTACTTGAAACCTAGGGCTATGTGAAAACTGCGCGACCGGCAACAATGGCGACCAAATCATCCAGAGAGTCCGATACATGTTATATTATCGGCTTAATTAATTGATAAAAAAGTTATGACAGTCTTGTTTTGTGTTATATACAGTCATGAACATATATATTTGCAACCATTTTCCTAATTGAAACGTTTAAAAAAATCGCTAGTTTGGTACGTTAATGTTACAGTTCTGAATTGCACAACAGTCCCGCATTTCTTTGACTAGCATGTCTACAGTTCTAAGTAAACTCCATTAGCAGGGAATTTCGTCTAATACCAGTGCATAACGCTACTTGCTTTGGAGATATCGATACGTGCTAGATGACGTACCTGTAACCAAGTGGCGTCCCATTCCCTAGGGCTATGTAGCCCTAGGGAGTATTGGGATTCGGCCTATGTTCCGTGGCCGGAGCGGCACATTCCGCGACCGCACTGTAGCCAGTGGCGTAACTGTAGGGAGTGCAAGGAGTGCAGCTGCACTAGGGCCCGTGGCGAAAGGGGGCCCGTCCTCGATCTCACCGTAAAAGTTAGACAACCTGACCGTGCCCCTTAAGGCAATCTGACCGGGCCCCTTGCACAGCTGTAATACTGCACATTGTAGATCACATATGATCCACTCTTATCAATTCGCAAATATTTCTCAATTATGGTGTCAGTTATTCAGAATTACGAGCTATCATCTGTCCAATAAACATTTAAAAACAGTCAGTGTTAACAACAGCAAATAATTATTTTTTCCTCATTTGCCTTTTGCTGAATGAAACAAATGTCGTTTTTATTAAGTAATATTGCCCTCGAAAAATAGCAAGGATGTCTGGGTAATATTGTTGTCAAAGATTCCCGCCCACCCACACACGATTGTTCCCATCCAGTTGTTGTTGGGATACTACAATTGTGTTGCATTAGCGTTTTGAAGCAAATTAGGCTACCCCATGCCATGCCCTTTAACATAAAAGTGGCTCCAGAAAGCGGCAGGAACGAAAAGAGCAAGATGTAAGGGTGGCAAAGCTGTCAAAACTATCCTCATTTGGATTGTGGCGAAGCGTGTTGAAGAGGACGCTACGTCTGACCCCAGCCCGGCAACAGCAATGAGTGTGAAACTCAGCCACCAGGGTAGGCTAATAATTACATAACGTTTACTGTCTGGTGTATGCAGTTGACACCGCTATTAAACGTCATAAAAATGCACATATAGGCCTAGGCTACCAGGCAGCGGCCAGGTTAGATATAGTAACTATGTGTAGGATGTAGTCGGAAAATAGCTAAAGCTAGATAGACTAAATGTAAACTAGCATATGTAACGAACATAAAATCAAATATTCACCATCGAAGTGACTGTTTTTTTTTTTACTAGTACCCAGATAGCACACATGACAGATGAAACGTCATTCATAACGTCGGATAAGCCTCGGTAAATGATCAGATTTTCTTCTCATCTCTGTGCTCTATTTCAAACGTCGCAGATACGTCGGCTCATGACTGACTGTTCCATTATGCTCATTCCGTGTTGTAGCAAGCATAATCTAGAGCCAGAGACTCGCGAGTCAGAGCCGTTCACTTTTGAAAACCGTCATCTATCTTCACATAGAAGGAGCAGTCGTTACCCTTAATTGTACATCATGAGTAGCCTAAATTTTTATTGCGCATCGCTAAACTGAAAACTCAATAATTTCGCCTGATGATAGGTCGGTAAGGGGCCCGTTGGTGAGATCTGCACTCGGGCCCGCCAAGTCCTTGTTACGCCGCTGACTGTAGCTGAAATCAAGGGTAATGAGCTGCGCATGTCCACGCGGTGTTGCCACGGACCAATGACTTATAAGCATCTCTTTTAATTTAAATTTGAACAATTTATTTGTCCTTGTGTTCTTGTCCTGAGAATATAGGCTATTCGTTTGATTCACATGACGTCACCTTGATTCACCTGACGTCATTTAGCAGACGCTCTTATCCAGAGCGACTTACAGTAAGTACAGGGACATTCCCCCCGAGGCAAGTAGGGTGAAGTGCCTTGCCCAAAGACACAACATCATCACCTTCCGATTACTAGCCCGACTCCCTCACCGCTCAGCCATCTGACTCCCTCAGCCATCTTTTGTACCAACTCAGCCGTCACTAGAAATGCCTGCAATATGTTGTGCAGTTGGCTGCAACAACAGCCGAAAGAGAAAACCCGGACTGCTGTTTTATGTGATACCAAAAGAAAAGGAAAGAAGAAAGATATGGTTAGCTGTCATTCGAAGAGATCATTGGACACCCACTTCTAACACCTTACTATGCAATGAACACTTCGTGTTAGGTAAGCCTTTGCCTCAACGGCTAACAACAAGAGCTAGCGTTATAACATTACAGTATGTTTGGAGAACCAAGAGAACATTAGAACTTGATTGACCATATCAATATATCAACAGTTTCACCCGTTTTGTAAACATCACGTTGTATTAGCTGCTAGCTGTATTGGCTATTGTATTGGTATTTGCTGCCTTATGTACAGTATTCGCATATTTATAGCTAGCGATCAAGATTTACGAAAAAATTGGCCGGTTCTCCTTTAAACCCATATTTCACATAAACACAAATCCTGAAATTAGTTAGCTTAGACATTTTTCGCTTAGACAGTCTACTTATGCAAGTCCCTTTATTTAACCCGTGTACTTCATGAACAGATTTATCAGCCATCATTTGCTTAGTGCTATCCAAGCAGTTAAAAGGAACTAATTATTGGGCCAAACCCAGTCATTTAAAACCTCCCCTTTTCCTTATCTGTCCCTTATTGCAACCTACATAGGTTCTAAGAGGGAGATATTTACTTAGGTTGGACAATGTCTAACACATGTAATCTTTTAATCCTTTTACTGTGCTCTGATTTTTAAGGAACAAAACAGGACAATCCTTTGGAGCCCTGATTTTGTGCCCAGCCTTTTTGCACACACCTCGGTGAGGGAGAGGGAAAAGCAACATTACTCCTTCAAAAAGTTTAAACAGACTCAGCTGATGAAGCGCAAGATGCGTGAGACCATCAGCAGTCTGGCTGACCCTTCAACCACCAATGTGAACGACGTGGAGGAGCATGAGGTCACTACTTCCACTGACCATCACACTGACCACAACTATTCAAACTCAGACACAGGCCCTGGCATCGTAGAACCATGCGTGAATCCATCCTGCCAGGCTACGATGTCAGCACTGGAAAGTGAGTGTGCTTGGCTCAGAGCCGAGGTCCGTGAGTTAAGGGCCCGGGCAGAGAAGAGGTCCTTGAATGAGGAGGCATTCAGGGATAATGACACCATGGTGCTGGAACTCACAGGTCTTCCATCCGTCGCCAAATTAATGGTTGTGTTTAATTTTCTATCAGAATATCTTAAAGTTGGACTATCAATCTCCCCATTCCAATGTTTGATCCTAACATTAATGAGACTGAGGCTTAATGTGACGCTTTACTTTTTTGCTTACTTTTTTTAAATATCCAAGTCAACTGTCACCAGAGTGTTCAATAACACATTAGATGTAATGTTTTTCAGATTATCCGATCTAATCTTATGGCCACCAAAAGAACAAATTCTAAACAGTCTCCCAATGTGTTTCAGAAATAACTTTAAGAACTGCACCTCCATCATTGACTGTTTCGAAATATTTATAGAAAAGCCAAGTAAACTCAGATTCCATGCACAGACATACTCACGGTATAAGCACCACAACACTGCAAAATATCTGATCTCAATAACACCACAAGGATGGGGTGGTCGCACAAGTGACAAGCACATAATGGAAAATTGTGGCTTTCTTGATAAATTGTCACCAGGAGATGTCATTCTAGCTGATAGAGGCTTCAATGGGAAAGAGACAGTGGGTCTGTATTGTGCTCAATTGAAAATACCAGCGTTTACCAAAGGCAAGCAACAGATGCATCCATTGGAGCTAGAGGCAACTAGGGGACTCGCAGCCGTCCGGATCCATGTCAAGCGAGTCATTGGCTTGGTGAGGAATAAGTACACTATTCTTCAAACCACCATCCCTCTGTCCCTCTGCCAAGCCAACACACAAGGACCGGTCTCCATTGACAAAATGGCAACAGTCTGCTGTGCTCTTTGTAACATTTGTCCATCTGTTGTCCCTACAGAGTAGAGAGGTGGTACAATTGCTTTCCTTGTAAATTTAATGTACATATTGTCTCTTATGTATTTGTTTGAACTCTGAACTACAATGACCAACTACTATACATGCAATTGTTAATCATTATTTGTTTATTGTCCATTTGTGGATGTATGGATCAAATGTGTCACATGACTAAAAACACATTTACAGACAATAAAACATACAATGACAAAGAAAAGGAAAAAAAGAATGTAATAACTCAATACAATGAATTCATTTATAAAAGTGTACCTGTATAACAACTTCATTTCTTGTTTATTTGTTTGCTTTTAGCATTCTACACACTTACAACTGTAATATCAATACATAAATTCATTCATTTATAAGTATCTGGATACCAACTTAATTTCTTGTTTGTTTGCTTTTTGCATTCTACACACAACTGTAATATCAATTCAATATATCAATTAATTCATTTATAAGCATCTGGATACCAACTTAATTTCTTGTTGGGCGAGCACAAACCATTGTTATCTCACATATATATTATTATTAATATTATTATTATTTCTTTTTGCTCCCCTAAAACTTTGTTAATATTTGGACTACATAGACAACCTCGGTATCAAATGCTCGCTATAAATGATGATGTCGCTATAAATAATGATGTAAACCGAGACCACTAAGCCCTTAAAGAAAATGTTAGGTCAAAGAAACAAAAGAAAGGTTTGAGGTTACTCTGAAAATTATTAATAAAATAGGCTAATGTAATAATAAAACTGCTAAATCCTTCTCTAACTAGGCTCCTCTATCTTGCATAATGAAACAAAACATTAAGTAATCAACTAGCCTGAACTTGCCCTCATGACTCAAATGATGCCGATCAGGGTGGTAAAATTACAAAATAGGACACGAGTGTCTCAGAAATAATATAGAGCTATTTGTCTTCTAGGCCAACCAATGAGAATATTGTGAATAAAAACAACACAGACACAGGCGGCAAATAAACAGGCAGATGTTAGCCTTGCATTGTTTGAAAAGCGGGAAGCCAGCTAGAGGCAGATGTTGTATGTTGGATCATATCACACCATGGAAAACCAAAGTCGTCCCCACGTCTGGATCGTTGGCAGCTCGTTGGTATACTGGCTTGCGCAACACGCGGAGGAAGTCGGACTGTACCCCGACCTTGCACTGGAGTGCCATATTGAATGGGTAGGGTAGGGGTGAGGGGCATGAGGTGGGCAGACCTTGTGCCTAAGCTCCGTGAGAAGCGTGGCATGCTTCCCAGCCCGGACATAATGGTGCTCCACGTCGGGGGAAACAACCTCAGCCAAGTGACTGGGCTACACCTGACGAGGCGGATGAAGCAAGACCTGGGGGCCATCATGGAGATGTTCCCAAACACTCTGCTGGTGTTTTCGGATATCCTGGAACGCTGCGTCTGGAGGTATCAGATGAGCACCAGCGCTTCTGGTATTGACAGGGCAAGACGTCGAGTCAACGCAGCGGTGTCTAGCTTCCTGGCCGACCGTGGGATGGGGAGCATTCAAACACCCCCAAATACGACACGGTTTCGTGTGGATGTACCGACCCGACGGTGTCCACCTTGATCACGTTGGAAACAATGTGTTCTTGGGAAACATCCAAGACGGTCTCCGACGACTCCTGTGCTAGCCACAGCACACACAACAACGACTCTTTTAAGAGCCACCCAAAATGTAAAAAAATTAACAATTAGACCGTTCAAAGTGCCATTGTAATTTTACAACCATGGGGTTGTAAAATGGTACCATCTTTACATATTTGAAGTGTGTCATAAAAAGCGGCGTCACGTAGGCTACATTGTGAGTACTCAGCTCACGGTGTCCTACTCTATATAGCGAGCAACTCCACATTCATACGTCTCTGAGCTTGCTTTAAAATAACAGAAAACATTAATATATTGACGTTGATTCATTAAGATGCTTTTATGAATCAATATGTCCTACCACTTGAGAAACACTGTCCTACACATAATTAGACAAATGCAATATTAGACGTCCCATAGCCTACAACCTCATGACCAGGTGCCTCAAGAGGATTAAGGAGTTGAAGAAGCAGATGCTGTGTGTTCCTCTTGTTGGGCAACCAACAAGTTGTTTATATCTGATTACAGTTTACTAAGTTATCTACTAAGCACTACATCTTCATGAGCTACATTTGGCCTCCTTCTCTTCCAACCAACTAATATCACACATCCTCCATCTGAGTGATACATGTAATTCTTACAAAATTATTATCACGGGAACACAATGGTCAGAACTGCAGTCATACACTTAAATGCTTTTTTAAATATGTAAACACCAGGAGACTATGGGCAGCTGGGGCAGCCGCAAGCACACCCCACAATTTCCCCAGAAATGGTATGCTCTCTAGTTTTCTTTGCTTTTTGCATTCTACACACAACTGTAATATCAATTCAATACATGTAAGTGGCACTAAGATGAGTGCTAACCTATCTGTTAGCCACTTAGCAAACAACTCGCTAATACCTAGTCAGCGTAAACTACCACCAAAATATACATATTTTTTAATACTTACATTTCCCATGATTAAATATAAATCCTTGGTGGACATATGCCGCACTTCGTCTTTCACCCATCCAGCCACAGCATATTGATAGGCATCGGTACTTTTGAACGCCTTCAAGCTGTCCCCGCTGTATGGGGAGGGATTATGTACAAGGTAAATATAGATGTCATGGAAAGCCAATTGAGGCAAGTGAGGGGCAGATAATAAGGGACGAAAGAAAACTGGGGGTAACAAATAAGGATCGGAGCCTAAAATTGACACTTTTTCGACATATCGCTGTTCATCATTTAAATAAGCAGTGTGTGCGGCCATCTTGAGCGAGATCGGTACTAAATATGGCAGCGTTCTGTTTGGAAGTGACGTAGGTGGCATCTATGAATAGCCATACTCACTGTCACACTCAGTCACACCATAGAGTTAATATAACTAGAGTAAGCTACTTTTGTCTTCCAAGATGGCGTCCCCATTCATTTCTATGAAAAGTGCTCAGTGGTGCAGTGAGGCAAGCGAGATCGCGAGACTAGACGCGGCCATCTTTCCACTTCCGTGTCTTCCTGTCTAGCTTTAAACAGTGGCTCTTTTTTTCCCTAGCTCCGAGAGCTCATAATCGGCTATCGGCCAATGTGAACTTTTGTGCTCGTGCCCTGTTAGTGTCCGCCAGCACATTTGCAGGCAACTTTCATTGACTAAGCAAATAAATGGGTTGCTAGTTTACCCATTTCGGATTGGTTTCAAATTTAGCAAAAATCTGGGAAAATTATTCTATGAAAAAGCTAGTAGTGTGAGCCAGGTTCGAGAATCAAACAAAAATTATTGGGGGAGATAGTTTTGTAAATGTTGAATGGAGTTAATAGAATAAAAACGACCGGAAGAGTCGGAAACCTAACCGTACATGCAATACCACCTACATCCACCGGGGCCGTTGCTTCAAGCCGAGGGGTGGGGGCTTGAGTCACACACACTGCAGGCACCTTTCAGAAGTCGGTGATTGTAGACCTACTTCCATAGTAGGCTAGTTCCAATGGATAAGTTTGTCACGCGTGCGAAAAGAGTTGTGGCGACGATGCGTCGTCAGCACCAACCACTAATAAGTCCAAAACACGTAAATATGATGGTAGCTATCTTCAATTTGAAATTAACTGTGGCTGGGACGAATTCTGAACCGCTGCCCCAATGTGTAATTTGCGCGGACTTGCTAGCTAATGATAGCATGAAGCCATGTAAGCTCAAGCACCATTTGGAGACAAAACACCCAACATGAAAAAATAAAACCTTTAGATTTTTTCAAACAAAAATGGTCTTGCCTTGCCCAACAATAAAGCAACATCAGGAAACACACAACAGTGTCAAACAGATGTCTGGAAGCGTCCTACCACGTCTCGCAACGAGTAGCAAAATTAGGAAAACCTCACACCATTGCCGAGGCGCTGATCTTGCCTGTTGCCAAGGGCATATGTCAAATTATGTTTGGAGACAGTTTTGCCCAGCAGATTGGTGACATCCCCCTGTCTAACGACACCGTTAGCCGCCGAATATCCGACATGGCAAGCGACGTTAGGGAGCAATTGCTAGCTAACATCATGCAAAGCCAGTACTATGCCCTGCAGCTTGATGAAACAACTGATGTTGCAGGGTTAGCCCAGCTCCTTACCTATGTCAGATATGTTAAACATTTTAATATCGAGGAGGACATTCTTTTCTGTCGGTCTCTTCCAGCGCACACAACTGGCAAGGCATTGTTTGAAGTTCTGGATGGGTATATAAGAGATGCAAGCATCTCTTATATATTTATCCTGGGATAAATGTGTGGGGATATGCATGGACGGGGCCCGTGCAATGACTGGGAGGATTAGCGGCCTGGTCACTCGTGTCCAGCATTTAGCCCTTTTAGCCAAGTGGACCCACTGCATGATTCATCGCGAATCTCTTGCATCCAGTGCTCGAAGTGGGCCGGTACTCACCGGTACGCAGTACCGGCACCTCTACATTTTACTGTTAAGCGTACCGGCACCTTTTCTTGCGTGCCGGTACGCTAGATTCGAAAAAGTTATCTAGACAGCATCAGCTGATGCCCGAGTAAAACACATTTTTCACTGCTGCTTTCAAACCTAGAAACGAAACGACTTTCGTTTGTAAGTAATTATGTTAGCCTGGCTTCAGAAAGGCACTAAAAGAACGCGTGTGCCAGAGCCAGACAAGCCAACAGAGGTCCAAGTCCAACCAGAAACATCGGGTAGGCTACGAATCATGAGCTTCAAACTTGTTTAAATAAATACATACATTTATGTATGGCTGTGGGAACTAGGGGTACTGAGGGTGCTGCAGCACCCCCTGACAGCACGAGAATTAAAAATGATATGACTTTAAAATCCACCACCGCGGAATAGCCCCGCAGTAGCCACTGGCCATCTGGAACACCGGGCGAAGAAAAACAATGGAAAACCAGGATGAGAAACGTAAGGGGTGGGGCTGAACAAAAAAAAGACATAACTTTCACTAGACAAGGTTTTACCAATTAAAAAACTGCCATTTTTATTTTACACAACATAAAACTATTTGCCGCTCAAATAAAGGCCAAAAAAGTTGGCCTTTCAGTATCGAACTCCAGAACTAGCATCACATCAAACACAGACTATGTATGCATTTGCAGCAGCTGTGGTGGCGTATACGGGGGCCGGTTCTGGTGGGCTGGTCTGGATAAAAGTCCAGGGCCTATTTTTACTCCTAGTCCGTCCCTGCCGCCCTGCAACATTAAGCCACCCCCCTGATAAAATATGTTCCCGAGGCTATGAATTTATGTTGTTAATAAATAGGCTAACAATAAATTGTTGTTGTCCCAGCAATATCTCCCAAGTTTTGTTTTGCTCTGTAGAAATCTCAAATTTCATAATGATTTGCCAATGATTTCAGTACCGGCACATTTTTTTGCTCGCATCCAAAAAAATGCCTGAGTGTCTGGAAGTAGGCAGTGCAAATAGTCAATTTTATCAAGGCACTGCCATTGAATGCACGCCTGTTTTCCTTGCTCTGTCAGGAAATGGGAGCCGAACATGAGCAGCTCCTATTTCCATAGAGTTAATATAACTAGAGTAAGCTACTTTTGTCTTCCAAGATGGGGTCCCCATTCATTTCTATGAAAAATGCTCAGAGGCAAGCGACAGCGCAAGACTGGACGCGGCCATCTTTCCACTTCCGTGTCTTCCGGTCTAGCTGTAACAGTGGCTCTTTTTTTCCCTAGCTCCGAGACCTCGTGCACGCTTGCAACTAGCTGTACACGTCATACTTTGCGACAACCAGTCGCGAGCATAGATTGATATGGTTACGAGCGTGTGAGCTAAGGCATTGCAGTTGCAGAATCTATGGGCAGAATGGGGTACAAGTCCGATAAGAATCAGACACATGATACAAACTTAACGGAAATGTATTCTGTCACTGTATAGTATTCTTTTCATATGTTTTTTAGAAATAGGATATAGGGCTAAATATAGAGCTATTCTAGATGGAACTCATCTCATATGTCGTTTTTTTCTTTGTGATATGAGTATGATTTCCAACGCATTGTATCGGATGAAATAAACTGTTAACATGAACAGCTCCGTCGTTGTTCTCGCCAGGCAAAGAAAACATAATAGTTATTTTGGTAACCGAAATCTTCCATAATGCAGACTTACCATAGCTTACTGTCAACTTTATATTCAAACGAAATGCCACGAAATTCACACTGCCTTCAATTTATCATCAGTGTAGAAATGTGGCCAGTGTTTTATGTTCATCCTACAAAACCAAACGCCTATTAATGGATATAACTTGATCTAACAAGACTTGGTAATAACGTAATAAATAAAAGCTTGAGAACTGTGCCTAAAATATACTTTATTTACTAAAATGCCTTTAAAGGGGCTTATTCACAGAACCATATAGGCTACAAGACGTTTCCATCAGATGTAAGTGGGGGTGAAACATAATCACTGAGGACCTTCATTGTCCCACAAAAGCAGTCTGGCTGGATGACACGATCAAAAAAAGAATAATGGGTGTGTTTAACAAAAGCTTCTGAAGGCAAGACTAACATTATTTAAATATATAAATTGTGGTTTAACAGTTAAAGTATTATTCTTCGTCTTTGCTCCAGATAAACATGTCAACAATCTATGCTCGCTCTTAACATAATATATTTGCCATCATGTCATGAACGTTTTTACGAAGAATCTAATCTGTTTTAAAATAACGGGAATAAACTATATTAACAACATTTTATGTATGCGTGACAACCATTTGCTAAACTAGCTCCCTGTGCTCATTCATTAAGTCTATGGCTCATTCAGCTCAATGTAAATCGTCTATCGGCCAATGTGAACTTTTGTGCTTGTGCCCTGTTAGTATCCGCGAGCACATTTGCAGGCAACGTTTATTGACGTAGGCAAATAAATGGGGTGCTAGTTTACCCATTTCGGATTGGTTTCAAACTTAGTAAAAATCTGGAAAAATTCTTCTATGAAAAAGCTAGTAGTGTGAGATAGTTTTGTAAATGTTGACTGGAGTTAATAGAATAAAAACGACCGGAAGACACGGGAACCTAACCGTAAATGCAATACCACATACATCCACCGGGGCCGTTGCTTCAAGCCGAGGGGCGGGGGCAAGCCTATTGAGGACTAAAAGTGCCACGATGAATTAAATAAATACACCATTAAATAAATAAATACACCATTAAATATTTACTTAAATGTGTCATGAATTAAAATACACATTAAATACATAAATGTGTTCTTAAATGTGTCATGAATTAATTAAATACCAATTCATTTAATGTTTTTATATATTCTTATTTCACTATTTAAGTATTTCATGCTACATTTCCCAATGCTATATTTCCCAGTGCTACATCTCCCAATGCTACATTTCCCAATGCTACATTTCCCATTGCTACATTTCCCAATGCTACATTTCATGCTACATTTCAGGCTACATTTCATGCACATTTCACAACGAGTTGTGTTTCAGTGCTTCATTAATTGTGTTATCTGTCAAACTCGCCCATCAAAGTCAATGGGGTGGGGCTAGCGCGAATATAGTCTGATCCATTACTTTGATCTGAAGTAGAGTGCCTGGATAGTGACAATGGAGGATCTCCGTGAACTTTCTAGGGAGTTGGTGAGTAAGTAAGTAAGTAAGACTTTATTTATAGAGCACATTTCATACAGGAATTGCAGCTCAAGGTGCTTTACATAAAATCAACAAAAACATTAATACAAGTGATAAAAGTAATAGATCTCAAACATATAACAAACCAGACTAGCCGCACTCTATCTGCGGTCTCTCGAATCAGTCTTGGATCCAAGCTGCCTCGTGCAGTTTCCACACATATAACAACCCAGACAAGCCGCACTCTATCTGCGGTCTCTCGAATCCGTTTTGGATCCGAGCTGCCTCGTGCAGTTTCCAAACATATAACAACCCAGACAGGCCGCACTCTATCTGCGGTCTCTCAAATCCGTCTTAGATCCGAGCTGCACTTGCAGTTTCCAACCATATAACAAAACACATGCACTCTTGCACAGTCTTTGTGGTTTCTCAATTAAAATAAAATAAAAAACTAAAATAAAGTAAAATTATAAAAATAATAATAATAATAAAAATAAAAGATATAGAATAACAAAATACAATAACTCAACAAAATTGATCAAATGTAACACATAATAGTGCAAGTCAAACACAAGCCGCAATCTTTGCGGGAATACAAAGCAAATCTATAAAAACAATAATATAACTACTACCAGTTGTAAGGCCCTTCTGAGATAAAAATTTGTTAAATGCTTTGGTAAAAAGGTAGGTTTTAAGCTCTTTTAAAAATGTGTAGCGTATTTGCTTCTCTGATATTTATGGGTAATTTGTTCCATAGTTTTGGGGCATAATTGGCAAAGGCAGCATCACCAATCTTCTTATGGCTGCTTCCGGCGACCTTTAATAGGCCTGCACTTGATGATCGCAGTGTTCTAGCTGGTGTGTAGTTTATAAGAGAGTTAGCAATGTAGCTAGGTCCTTGTCCGTGTAGAGCTTTGTATGTGAGGAATAGGACCTTAAAGTCAATTCTGAAGGTAACATGGAGCCAGTGTAAAGTAGCTAGGACAGGACTAATGTGTTCTCTCCTTTTAGTTTTGGTTAATAATCTAGCTGCAGAATTTTGAATGAGCTGTAGTCTTTCAGTGGTTTTTTGGGGAAGACCAGCGAAAAGTGTGTTACAGTAGTCCAGCCGGCTGGATATGAAAGCATGAATTAACTTCTCTGCATCATTTTGGTTTATGAATGGTCGTACCTTTGCTATATTACTCAGGTGAAAGAAAGCAGTTTTGGTCACTTTATTAATGTGGGTGTTGAAATTCAAATCTGAGTCCAGGATTACACCAAGACTTGTCACCTCTGGTTTAAGCCAGGGGGTTAAACTTCCTAGATTCTTAGTAAGCATCTCTCTTTTGGATTTGGGGCCACATAGTAGGACTTCAGTTTTGTCTTCATTTAATTTAAGAAAGTTATCATTCATCCATTTATTTATTGCCAACAGGCAGCTGTTAATGGAATTGATGGCCGTTGCATCGTTGGGTTCAGTGGATATATATAGTTGTGTGTCGTCCGCATAGCTATGGAAATTCATGTTATGTTCTCTGATTATGTCACCGAGTGGTAACATATAAAGAGAAAAAAGTAATGGACCTAGGCAGCTTCCTTGAGCGACCCCGTAGCAGTTCTCATGTTTCTTAGACCTATGGTCTCCTAAACTAACATAAAACTTCCTTCCTGTGAAATAGGATTTCATCCAGTTCAATACACTATCGTGAACCCAATAAGCTTTTCCAGTCTAATGATTAGGTTGTTGTGATCAATGGTATCAAATGCTGCACTGAGATCTAAAAGGATAAGGATAGAGACTTTATTTGCATCAGAGTTTAGTCTGAGGTCGCTAATTATTTTGGTGAGAGCAGTTTCAGTACTGTGATATTTCCTGAAACCTGACTGCGAGACTTCCAGAATGTTATTTTCTTCAAGAAAATTTAGTTGCACTGAAAGTTACAAAGTAACTCACTAAACTTACTAATGAACTAAACTACTATAACATCTTTGTCATTGTCTTCATCGTCCATCTTTATGCTCACCTGTGCTGGTAGCCAAGCACCATCACCACCCGGCCGTTCCCAATGATGCCCAGGACAAAGATGAAGCCATAGACCACAGGGAGGAACACTCGCCGGAGGTCAGGGCTTATCACTTGATCCGGGTCACACGGATCCTCCAGGGTCAGCCCCAAGTCACCAGAACCAGTGTCGTTCATGTCATAGTCAAACTCAATATGCTCTAGGGAGAGAGATGGCAACAGTCATGAGATACATAGAAAGACACTAGTAGATGAAGTGAGAGAGAATAAGCAGTTTCAAGCCAACTTTCCTTTATCCTTTATCCTTTTTATAAATATCCTTTATCTAAAGGTTGATTTCAAAGACCCCAATGAACTAGACAGACCTGCCACATTGTGACTGTGAGACCTTCCTTTGGGGAGCAGCAGTTGTAAAATTACCTTCAATGTACACCTACAAATCATAGATAAGTAAATACAACAACAACAAGAAAGCTGAATGAGACCTTGCTGCATACCTCATAGTAGGACATGATTGAGCGGAGCCTGGGTCTCTGTCTCCTCTGCTGAGCGGAGTGGAGCTCAGTACACTTCTCCCTTCAGTGGAGTTTAATATCTCTCTCTCATTCACCCCCAGAGCCCATACAAGTCTTGGTAGGAGGACTACACTTCCTTGTGTCTCTGGGTTGGACAAAATGCACTCCCTCATCCCGGTTGGGGGAAATACACTTCCTCATCTCGGTCGGACAAATGAGCGCCCGTCCAGCGGCCTTGGTCTCTTTCGGATAAAATACACTTCCTCATCTCGGTCGGACAAATGAGCGCCCGTCCAGCGGCCATGGTCTCTGTCGGATAAAATACACTTCCTCGTCTCGGTCGGACAAATGAGCACCCGTCCAGCGGCCTTGGTCTCTGTCGGAGGACATGAGCGCCCATCCCCCACTCCTGCAACTCGGTCGGAGGACATGAGCGCCCATCCCCCACTCCTGCAACTGTTGTATGGGGAATTGCTACTACTTACATACATGCTCAGTGGGTTAGGGTCAGGTCAGCAGCAGCCAGCCGTCCTCTAGAGTCATGCAGCTATGGCTGAGGATTTCACTGCACTCCAAGTTCTACAGCACATGTTTGCAAATGTCGAGCAGGGTGACACTGAAGAGGAGACAGAGGAGGTGTCAGAAGAAGAAGATGTGGAAGAGCGCCATGCAGAGAATGTATCAGAAAAAGAGGAAGAAGAGGAACAAGAAGAACAAGAAGAAGAACAATAAGGACGCAACGCCGACCTGTCGGCTCCCAAAGATGTTGACAATGATCCTCACACAGTGTGTGTGTGTGTTAGTTTCAATTATTTTGGAGGTGTTCACCCTCCCTCCCAGTTAGTGCTGGTAGTCTGGGGATGTGTCTATATCACTGTCATCATCATCATCATCACACACCAATTATGACTCAACTTTGACTCATGATGGTTTCAAAAGCACTGAAACATTATATTGAGAATGAAACTAGGTTTCAGACTAGTGACTTGGACCAGGTGTATGCCGGTCCTCCTGCTCCCCCTCCTCCTCCTTATTTTAGAATAAACAAGGAGCAAAACAAATTAGTACAATGCCACATTAGTGGCGGTGTTGTAATACACAACGCAGACACGGCAGGGGGGTCACAAGGACCCGGAGACAGCTCGAGGGTGATGTAATAGACAACGACGCAGACAACAAAGCTATGGGTCACAACGACCCCGATACCGCGCGAAGGATAAAGAAAATGTTTCACTTAGTTTTTTTATCATGAAAAGTTATCACAACAAAGCTATGGGTCGAAACGACCCCGATACCGTGCAAAGGATAAAGAAAATGTTTCACTTTATGTTTTTATTATGAAAAGTTGTCACAGCATAGCTGTGGATCATAACGACCCTGATACCCTACAAAGGATAAAGAAAATGTTTCACTTTATGTTTTATCATGAAAAGTTGTCACGACATAGCTGCGGGTCAAAATTACCCTAAGGTAGCACAAGGGTTGGAAAAAATGTTGACATGTTTCCCAACTTCGCTGACTGTGTTTAATAAACTGCAAGTGTACAAGGAGGCAAAATAAGGTCAACATACCTTAAAGATTCCTTCCCCTTGCAGGTACTGACTGGTGTGTTTGAGCACCACTGTTGGCCCTGGACCACAGCCGGACGCAGGAAGGAGCAGGACTTTCATGAAGCGCTGGTGGAGCACACTCACCTCCTGGTGCAGAGGGAGGCAGAGAGGTACAGACGCAACCGTGTCTTCTTAAACACCCTGCGGCGTTTCACCCACCCAGAAGAGGAGACCACATTTTGCCAGGCTATAGCCTGGTCCATGAGAGAGGAAGCGTCCAGCTTCTTACCCACCATGAAGCTAAACAGAGCCAACCTGCTAAAGATTCCACAGCTAGCTGTAATCTTCTGCATCATGGTCGCTGCCAAGCTGATGGCCAACCTGAAGCCCTCTGTCCACTTCGCTAGCGGCACCAAGAAGGGAGACGACACTCCCTACTGCATCAACCTCCCTGTCAAGAGAGAGGCCAACTCAGACAGGCCCCAGACCTGGCTGGAGATGCATGTGGAGAAGCACAGGAGAGACACCCTGGAGGAACTCCGCACCCCTGTGGTAAAGGTAAGCTGACTGAGCAACACACACACACACACAGACACACACTCACACTCTCAGACACATAGACATGCACCCATACACACCTTGGGCTCGTTGTGTCTCTGGACAGGACCGTGAGTACTGGGGGAAGCGCCTCCACGACATCTACACCGAGAACGGGGCCCTGCCCACGGAGCTCCAGGAGCTGGGGAAGACGTTCGGCTACTCTCCTAAAGACTCCCGAAGGAAGAGGAAGAGCTGCACAGCCTGGCTATGCAGCTTGTTCAGGCGGAAGTCAAGGATGTGATCTCCTATATCGGAGAAGAGTATTTACACTTGAACTGAAGATGCCTTTACTATGGCACAACATATGCAGTTGATGTAGTGAATCTAATACTGAAGTGAATCTTCTATTTCCTAATGTCCTTGACATCTGAAAATCCTCTCCTAATCAAGGAGATTGTCTCCTATTGGAGGAAAGTGTGTACAATTGTTGTAGATATGACACAATAGAATCTTCAATGCACAATTGTTTTTCAATCTCCCTTTCCATATTCTATTTGATTCAAAAAAATATTTGAATGTATTGGTGTAGCGTGACATTTTGGGTTGCTTCATGTGGTACAATGGTGGTACATATTTATCTATAATTCACCCATACCAGTGAAATAATATACACTGATCTATAGTGTGCTAGTATAGTGAGGCTACGCTGTCCTCTAGTATAGTACCGAACACTGACCTATAGTTTGCTAGTACAATAGGGCTAAGGTGGGAGGTCTATAAGTATAGCTTAACAGAGTTGCTCCCCGCAGAGGTCAGACATGTAGTAAATTCATCCCCTTGACCTGGAAAACAGGTTGTAATTCTTCCACTGAATCTGTATTTTCACATTTCAAAGATGAAAAATGTGTCTTCACATAACGGTTGGTCTTCAAAGTCAAACAAGATTTATTCATGGAGAAGGTCTAGGCAACAAAAGACCGAAGCAACCTCATCATGTAGGATATGAAGAGGAAACAGATTGTGAATTGTAATGATGTCAAACAGAATTTTACAGAAACACAAAGTAGAGTTATAAAATGATGATGGTGTCCAACTTGTTATGGCTTTGTGGAGTCCAGGGTGCACATCGCAGCAGGACCCTGGAGAGCTGGAAATAGAGACTCCATACAATATCACAGGTTCACGTGACAATAGAAGCATTTGTGGACCCCCATGTTTTTTACGATTTCACATAGAGACCCGAAAGAAAAGTTGACCCTCCCAATGAAACCCTGAGATTGCCGGTTCGATTCGCGGCCGTGCCAAACGACGCTGTGTCCTTGGGCAAGGCACCTACTTGCCTCGGGGGAATGTCCCTGTACTGTACTTACTGTAAGTCGCTCTGGATAAGAGTGTCTGCTAAATGACAAAGTGTAAATGTAGGCCTGGCGGTGTGTGGAAAAAGTTTGGAGGATCATTAGAGACTCCAGCCACCCGAGCCATGGGCTTCTGTCACTGCAGAAATAGTATACCATCAGGTTGGCGGTATCGCAGCATCAAGACCCGCACCAGCCGATTACATGACACCTTCTTCCTCCAAGCAATCAAACTTCTGAACTGTTGATCGCTCACGATACATACCTATATACTGTATATCTGCACCGTATTTTTCAGCCTCAGGCTGAGTTCACATTCTATACTGCTCTCATAACATAGTGGCAAATGACTATATACCGACAGCTACATGTCGCCACGCCACTTTTGTTTATCTCCTGTATATTGTACATTGTGTTGTGTAACAGATGTGTAACTTGTGTTAAGCGTGAATGATAATCTAGAGTAATCGTTATACTGCTATGTTGCCTGGAACTGCGGTATATGGTTGAGTGACAATAAAAAGGATTTGATTTTAAAGAAGATGGTCATCATTCTCACATGAAGTCATAGTTAAGGTTTGCTCTTCATTAGTTTGTGATTAGCATGCATCATTAGTTCATATATGTGAGTATAACCCTAACCCTAACCGAGTACAAGTTTTAATGCATGTAATGTTACTGTAAAGTGTTATCCGAAAAGGAGCATTTCTTATTTCTTAGCAACCTATTGTGATGTCATACTTTAGAATTAGAACACAGTCAGGAAAATCTGGTCAAATGAGTCAATCGTGTCAGTCACCTGCGATACACACCAGCGATATACTCCTGCGTATTTACTACTGTTTGTATAGCTCTCGACATCTTGTTGCATTCTTGCACACTCGTATTGATTTCATATCAATATTCTGCTTCAAAGATCCTTCCAAGGTATGCACTTTAATTGGATTGAAATATTTGTAAAGGGTCGATTCTACTCATTGAAGAAGTTGATGATTTTATAAATGTGATTGGAGAGTGGTGAACACATCTCTGGTGAGCTGTTTTGCTTGATAAAGTTCAGCAGTATCCAAGTACCCTCCATATCCTCCTGGTTCTAATTAGTTTCCTGTGGTATCCATGTTCCCTCAGAGTGATCATGGACTCCATGTCCAACCACACTCTCCTCTGGGTTCAGTCCTACCTTGATGAGCAGGTAGGCCCAACACTCACCACACCATACAACTGGCCTGCACCTACAGTAGCCAATCAAATGAGGTGTGTCCTAGCTCAGAGGTTTCACTGCTAATCATTGCTCTGTCTCCAGCGACGGCTCATCAGGGAGTTCCTGAGTCTTCAGGAGCAGGGGGGGATCCCCTCTGACATCAGTATCCACCTCATGAGGGGATGGATCCTGTCTAATGCCAGGACCGCCTTCCTGAACAGGTGGGTAGTCACACTGATCACCTTCAGCACTTGGTAGAATGATTGACTAATACACTAACAAACAAACTCTCGCACACACACACTGAAACACAGTCACTCATACTCTCTCTCTCTCTCTCTTTCATACATCTTAACGTGCTGATAATACATTCATTGTGTTGTTTAGATTTCAGGAAATGGTGGAATGGAACCCTCTCCACTTCATGGAGTTGGTGAGGAACAGATTACCTTTCACTAGCTAACCAACTAACTAACTAACTACAGATATGAGGACACATTCAAAATATTCATTTTTGCTTTGAAAATTAGCAATTCATGGGCAAAGTCTAAGATGTATCGCTCATGCTGAAGTCAGCCTGCTCTTGTCCACACAGCTTTGGAAGGTGAAGGCCTACCACAGGCTCAGAGAGCTTGAGCAGGGAGTTCTTCGAGAGCTTCATACGCAGGCATGCGAGTCCTCTCCATTCTCCAGCCAGGTAGAGTCACATGCTTTAATCTCTGATACACTCTACTGCCATCACAGTGGTCTGTGGGCTTGTTTAGGTCTCGGTATGTAAGCTGATGCTTCGTGTTTCTCCAGCTGCCAGCCTGCACCACTCTGATGAGTGGTGACGCAGGGCACCTCACCCACACCACCCTCCAGAGGGCCCTCTCTGACATGGGCTCCAGGGTGAGGAGAGCTGAGACCCAGACCAGGAGGATGCCCAGGCAGGTTGTGGTGCACAGCCAGACCATCAAGCACATCATCTCCCAGGTGCTTCTCCAGGTCAACCACCAGGCCTTCCAGCAAGGGCTCTGTCCGCAGACAAGCTCTCTCGTCCTCGACACCCAGGAACGCCTCTGGTGCTTCCCCTGGGTCCAGGTGACCGAGGAGAAGCAGATGGCCAACACTCTCCTGCAGTCCTCCGCTGCCTACCAGGTGGCCAAGGCGGTTGTGGAGAGGCTGGAGCAGGTGTTAGCCCCCAGGCCTGTGCTGGCAAGAGCTCTGGCTAGTGGCTCCAACATCTTGTCTCGCTACCTGGTTCATCTGGTGGCTCTGAGCATCGCCCAGCTGGTCCCCGATCAGCTGTCGGCCAACCAGGAGGAGAGACTAATCAGCCAGAGAGCGGCTGCATCCCATCCTCTCCCTCCCAAGTTCCTCATCAGCAGAAAGCTGGTGGAGGACTTCCTGGTCAGCTTCCTCCTGAAGCTCCACCCTCTGAATGGCCGTGGTGTGAAGCAGCTGAGCCAGCAGGAACTGCTCGCCATGACCATCAGGATGACTGCTGTCACCGTGGCAACCCTGGAGAGAGTCCCCGGTGTCTCCGTGGACCAGAAGCTTCCTTCCCCCCTCTGCAACATGAGGCGCACCGTGCTTCAACTGCAGAGCGACATGGTGGAGAAGTTTGGCACCGTCATCAAGGTCAAGAAACTGGTAGGTTTGAAAGACCCTGCCGTTCTGAGCGCCGTCCCTCAGTGTGTCATGGAGGGAGTGCTGAGGCTGTACCAGTCCCTTGATGAGGCCGGCCCTGCTGGTGTCCCCGTCCCCTGTGGAGAGACAGCCAAGGCTGTGGAAGAAGCCATGAAGGACAAGCTGTTCGCTCAGCATCTTCCCGAGGCACTGAAGAAGACCCTGTTCCAGCAGTACGGAACATGGATTCGTCACACGGCGACGTTCCAGCAGGCCTTTCCCAAGATGACCGACCAGGATGTCATGGACTACCGGTGCAAGGTACTGAAGCCACGCCTCTCCAACAGAGATGTGGTGTGGGTGGAACACAGGTACCTTGTTTGTGATGAGAAGGAGAAGGAGAAGGAGAAGGAGAAGGAGGAGGAGGAGGAGGAGGAAGATGTGTCCAGCCAGCACTCTGATGGAGAACCACCTAGCCCTGGACTGCAGCCTTGCTGCCTTTCATAGGCAGTTCCCCCGGGCTGACTTCTTTGAAGATGTCACACCTGACCAGGGTGACGTCTCCAAGGTTGACCTAGGTGTGGAGAAGCCCTCAGCGAAGGTAAGATAAGATCAACTTTTTTAGCCTTTGCTATTGAGAATATTGTCACGGCCACAGCCGTGCCCCCCTATTGTTTTTGGTTTTGCCCTGCCCTAGTGTTTCCCTGTCATTGTCGTCACCTGTCTCGTTCAGTTGTCGTTAGTTTCATTGTGTTCACCTGTGTCTTGTTTGTTTCTGTGTATTTAGGTTCCTGCTTTGTGTCCAGTCTTTGTCTTAGCATTACCCTTTGTCCCTGCGTGTACCCTGTCTGTTTCCCGTTTTTGAGAATTAAACCTGTGTTCCTCGCTATGCCTCGGTACTCCCCTGCATTTGGGTCCAACCCCACCTCACAACGTGACAAATATGGTCTATTCATGTAGATAAACCTCTTATTCTATTGTTTCAGAGTATACATCCGATTGTCTTAGACGTTGTACCGATACCTCAACAGGTTCGAGACCAGAAGTTGGCCATCAGAGCGGCCCGTCGCTTTGGGCCCCTCGTACCTCCAGGCCAACCATGGGCAGGGGATTGTCCTGAGGTTCTGCCAACCACACCAGGGAACCAATGGCTGAAGACCACACCCCTGGACCACAAAGAGAAGCCTATCATAGCCCTTGGCCAGAAGGCCGAGCCTCTGGTCCAGGTGTCAATAATCAGAAAGGTTTGAACTGGTCTTTTATACTCTGTACAAGATATCGTTTAATAAACTGCAAGTGTACAGCCCTCTGACCACTTCGCTAGCGGCACCAAGACGGGAGACGACACTCCCTACTGCATCAACCTCCCTGTCAAGAGAGAGGCCAACTCAGACAGGCCCCAGACCTGGCTGGAGATGCATGTGGAGAAGCACAGGAGAGACACCTTGAAGGAACTCCGCAACCCTGCACTGAAAAAAATGAAAATCTGTTCTAGTTAAATTGCCTTAAATTCAGTATATTTACCTTGTCACACTCATTTTGGGGTTTATTTACTCATTAAGGATGGAGATATTTAAAAAATCTTCTTGACTTACCTTAATTAGGTAATAAAACTAGTTTTAAGCAGATTTATCTTAAATTACCGTAGACAAAGTCTGTAGCCATATCAACAGCTATACCTTAAGCACATTTTAACTGTTTCTAGACTCACTAAAACTTGATTTAAGAATGGAGGCCAACTAACTAAGATAACATGTAAGAATTAAGGGCAAACAGAGAATGAGAGCCTTGCAAACTCTGTGGATTGCCTTTCTCCTGTGCATATAAACCTGCATCTGAGTAACCTGAGTAATTTCTATGACTTTACTGTGGTCTGCAAGAGATTTACAAATATTATTGTAGTTTAATTTTGGAGCCCATCTTGTTAAAAACCTGTGTTTAGACTTGAATCTCATACTCATGTTAGGGGGCCCAGAGCCGCAATTTGTGAAGAGAAATGGACCATATAATGATGCTTTGGTGTTACATTGTTGTCAGGGAAAAGCTGCCTGAATTGTTTAAGGTGATTCTCTATCATTTCTTCAAGTTTGTTTAAAGTTTCCCTAAATAGAATAGGAGCAAAAAGGATATGAGATATTTAAATTAAATCCCTGATGAACTGCACATATATATTGTCCTTGATAGCATTGAGAATATAAGGAAATATCTACGGTGGCCCTGAAGTGCAAATCACACCCCCTAATATGAGTACATCCCCCAAATGAATACACTCCCCCCCCCAATACGAGTCAACTCCCCCCAAATCGGATGACTTGTTCACCTCCCCCCGATACAAAAACAAGCTCCCCCAAATGGAAAAGTCTCAAAAACGGGATCTGATGGCTAAACGTCTTAACAAAACACCTTTTCCATGTAGAAACACCCACAGAAACAGAAACTCTTTCACTAGAGCAGTGAAAACATCAAGAAAACCCTTCAGCCAGAGGTTACGTGCCAAACATTGTAAATGCATGGAAAACGCTGTTCAGGAGCTGAAAAGCACTTTAAAGCAATAAAAAAATCAAAGTCTCAAAAACGGGATCTGATTGCTAAAACGTCTTCACAAAACACCTGTAACGTGTAGAAGCACCCACATAAACACGTTAGAGCAATGAAAACATCAAGAAAACCCTTCAGCCAGAAGTTACATGCCAAACATTGTAAATGCATGGAAGACGCTATTCAGGAGCTGAAAAGCACTTTAAGGCAATAAAAAAACCAAAGTCTCAAAAACGGGATCTGATGGCTAAACATCTTCACAATCACCTTTTCCATGTAGTTACACCCACATAAACACGTCAGAGCAGTGAAAACATCAAGAAAACCCTTCAGCTAGAAATTACATGCCAAACATTGTAAATGCATGGAAAACGCTATTCAGGAGCTGAAAAGCACTTTAAGGCAATAAAAAAAACAAAGTCTCAAAAACTGGATCTGATGGCTAGACATCTTCACAAAGCACCTTTTCCATGTAGTTACACCCACATAAACATGTTAGAGCAGTGAAAACATCAAGAAAACCCTTCAGCCAGAAGTTACATGCCAAACATTGTAAATGCATGGAAAACGCTATTCAGGAGCTGAAAAGCACTTTATGGCAATAAAAAAAACAAAGTCTCAAAAACGGGATCTGATGGCTAAACATCTTCACAAAACACCTTTTCCATGTAGTTACACCCACATAAACACGTTAGAGCAGTGAAAACATCAAGAAAACCTTTCAGCCAGAAGTTACATGCCAAACATTGTAAATGCATGGAAAACGCTATTCAGGAGCTGAAAAGCACTTTAAGGCAATAAAAAAAACAAAGTCTCAAAAACTGGATCTGATGGCTAGAAATCTTCACAAAGCACCTTTTCCATGTAGTTACACCCACAGTAACACGTTAGAGCAGTGAAAACATCAAGAAAACCCTTCAGCCAGAAGTTACATGCCAAACATTGTAAATGCATGGAAAACGCTATTCAGTAGCTGAAAAGCACTTTAAAGCAATAAAAAAATAAAAGTCTCTTAAACTGAATCTAAGGGCTACACAGCTCCAGAAAACACCTTTACCATGTAGTAACACCCACAGTAACACGTTAGAGCAGTGAAAATATCAAGAAAACCCTTCAGCCAGAAGTTACATGCCAAACATTGTAAATGCATGGAAAACGCTATTCAGGAGCTGAAAAGCACTTTAAAGCAATAAAAAAATGAAAGTCTCTTAAACTGAATCTAAGGGCTACACAGCTTCAGAAAACACCTTTACCATGTAGTAACACCCACAGTAACACGTTAGAGCAGTGAAAACATCAAGAAAACCCTTCAGCCAGAAGTTACATGCCAAACATTGTAAATGCATGGAAAACGCTATTCAGGAGCTGAAAAACACTTTCAGGCAATAAAAAAAACAAAGTCTCAAAAACTGGATCTGATGGCTAGACATCTTCACAAAGCACCTTTTCCATGTAGTTACAATGTTTGGCATGTAACTTCTGGCTGAAGGGTTTTCTTGATGTTTTCACTGCTCTAACGTGTTACTGTGGGTGTTACTACATGGTAAAGGTGTTTTCTGGAGCTGTGTATCCCTTATATGTAGTTTAAGAGACTTTCATTTTTTATTGCTTTAAAGTGCTTTTCAGCTCCTGAATAGCGTTTTCCATGCATTTACAATGTTTGGCATGTAACTTCTGGCTGAAGGGTTTTCTTGATGTTTTCACTGCTCTAACGTGTTACTGTGGGTGTTAATACATGGCAAAGGTGTTTTCTGAAGCTATACAGCCCTTAGATTCAGTTTAAGAGACTTTCATTTTTTTATTGCTTTAAAGTGCTTTTCAGCTCCCTGAATAGCGTTTTCCATGCATTTACAATGTTTGGCATGTAACTTCTGGCTGAAGGGTTTTCTTGATGTTTTCACTGCTCTAACGTGTTACTGTGGGTGTTACTACATGGTAAAGGTGTTTTCTGGAGCTGTGCAGCCCTTATATTTAGTTTGAGAGACTTTCATTTTTTTACTGCTTTAAACTGCTTTTCAGCTCCTGAAAAGCGTTTTCCATGCATTTACAATGTTTGGCATGTAAATTCTGGCTGAAGAGTTTTCATGATGTTTTTACTGCTCTAACGTGTTACTGTGGGTGTTACTACATGGTAAAGGTGTTTTCTGAAGCTGTGTAGCCCTTAGATTCAATTTAAGAGACTTTCATTTTTTTATTGCTTTAAAGTGCTTTTCAGCTTCTGAATAGCGTTTTCCAATCATTTACAATGTTTGGGATGTAACTTCTGGCTGAAGGGTTTTCTTTATGTTTTCACTGCTGTAACGTGTTACTGTGGATGTTACTACATGGTAAAGGTGTTTTCTGAAGCTGTGTAGTCCTTATATTCAGTTTAAGAGACTTTCATTCTTTTATTGCTTTAAAGTGCTTTTCAGCTTCTGAATAGCGTTTTCCATGCATTTACAATGTTTGGCATGTAACTTCTGGCTGAAGGGTTTTCTTGATGTTTTCACTGCTCTAACGTGTTACTGTGGGTGTTACTACATGGTAAAGGTGTTTTCTGGAGCTGTGTATCCCTTAGATTCAGTTTAAGAGACTTTCATTTTTTTATTGCTTTAAAGTGCTTTTCAGCTCCTGAATAGCGTTTTCCATGCATTTACAATGTTTGGAATGTAACTTCTGGCTGAAGGGTTTTCTTGATGGTTTCACTGCTCTAACGTGTTACTGTGGGTGTTACTACATGGTAAAGGTGTTTTCTGAAGCTGTGTAGCCCTTAGAATCAGTTTAAGAGACTTTCATTTTTTTATTGCTAAAGTGCTTTTCAGCTCCAGAATAGCGTTTTCCATGCATTTACAATGTTTGGCATGTAACTTCTGGCTGAAGGGTTTTCTTGATGTTTTCACTGCTCTAACGTGTTACTGTGGGTGTTACTACATGGTAAAGGTGTTTTCTGGAGCTGTGTATCCCTTATATGTAGTTTAAGAGACTTTCATTTTTTATTGCTTTAAAGTGCTTTTCAGCTCCTGAATAGCGTTTTCCATGCATTTACAATGTTTGGCATGTAACTTCTGGCTGAAGGGTTTTCTTGATGTTTTCACTGCTCTAACGTGTTACTGTGGGTGTTACTACATGGTAAAGGTGTTTTCTGGAGCTGTGCAGCCCTTATATTTAGTTTGAGAGACTTTCATTTTTTTACTGCTTTAAACTGCTTTTCAGCTCCTGAAAAGCGTTTTCCATGCATTTACAATGTTTGGCATGTAAATTCTGGCTGAAGAGTTTTCATTATGTTTTTACTGCTCTAACGTGTTACTGTGGGTGTTACTACATGGTAAAGGTGTTTTCTGAAGCTGTGTAGCCCTTAGATTCAATTTAAGAGACTTTCATTTTTTTATTGCTTTAAAGTGCTTTTCAGCTTCTGAATAGCGTTTTCCAATCATTTACAATGTTTGGGATGTAACTTCTGGCTGAAGGGTTTTCTTTATGTTTTCACTGCTGTAACGTGTTACTGTGGATGTTACTACATGGTAAAGGTGTTTTCTGAAGCTGTGTAGTCCTTATATTCAGTTTAAGAGACTTTCATTCTTTTATTGCTTTAAAGTGCTTTTCAGCTTCTGAATAGTGTTTTCCATGCATTTACAATGTTTGGCATGTAACTTCTGGCTGAAGGGTTTTCTTGATGTTTTCACTGCTCTAACGTGTTACTGTGGGTGTTACTACATGGTAAAGGTGTTTTCTGGAGCTGTGTATCCCTTAGATTCAGTTTAAGAGACTTTCATTTTTTTATTGCTTTAAAGTGCTTTTCAGCTCCTGAATAGCGTTTTCCATGCATTTACAATGTTTGGAATGTAACTTCTGGCTGAAGGGTTTTCTTGATGGTTTCACTGCTCTAACGTGTTACTGTGGGTGTTACTACATGGTAAAGGTGTTTTCTGAAGCTGTGTAGCCCTTAGAATCAGTTTAAGAGACTTTCATTTTTTTATTGCTAAAGTGCTTTTCAGCTCCAGAATAGCGTTTTCCATGCATTTACAATGTTTGGCATGTAACTTCTGGCTGAAGGGTTTTCTTGATGTTTTCACTGCTCTAACGTGTTACTGTGGGTGTTACTACATGGTAAAGGTGTTTTCTGGAGCTGTGTATCCCTTATATGTAGTTTAAGAGACTTTCATTTTTTATTGCTTTAAAGTGCTTTTCAGCTCCTGAATAGCGTTTTCCATGCATTTACAATGTTTGGCATGTAACTTCTGGCTGAAGGGTTTTCTTGATGTTTTCACTGCTCTAACGTGTTACTGTGGGTGTTACTACATGGTAAAGGTGTTTTCTGAAGCTGTGTAGCTCTTAGATTCAGTTTAAGAGACTTTCATTTTTTTATTGCTTTAAAGTGCTTTTCAGCTTCGAATTGCGTTTTCCATGCATTTACAATGTTTGGCATGTAACTTCTGGCTGAAGGGTTTTCTTGATGTTTTCACTGCTCTAACGTGTTTCTGTGGGTGTTACTATATGGTAAAGGTGTTTTCTGAAGCTGTGTAGCTCTTAGATTCAGTTTAAGAGACTTTCATTTTTTTATTGCTTTAAAGTGCTTTTCAGCTCCTGAATAGCGTTTCCATGCATTTACAATGTTTGGCATGTACCTTCTGGCTGAAGGGTTTTCTTGATGTTTTCACTGCTCTAACGTGTTACTGTGGGTGTTACTACATGGTAAAGGTGTTTTCTGGAGCTGTGTATCCCTTAGATTCAGTTTAAGAGACTTTCATTTTTTTATTGCTTTAAAGTGCTTTTCAGCTCCTGAATAGCGTTTTCCATGCATTTACAATGTTTGGAATGTAACTTCTGGCTGAAGGGTTTTCTTGATGGTTTCACTGCTCTAACGTGTTACTGTGGGTGTTACTACATGGTAAAGGTGTTTTCTGAAGCTGTGTAGCCCTTAGAATCAGTTTAAGAGACTTTCATTTTTTTATTGCTAAAGTGCTTTTCAGCTCCAGAATAGCGTTTTCCATGCATTTACAATGTTTGGCATGTAACTTCTGGCTGAAGGGTTTTCTTGATGTTTTCACTGCTCTAACGTGTTACTGTGGGTGTTACTACATGGTAAAGGTGTTTTCTGGAGCTGTGTATCCCTTATATGTAGTTTAAGAGACTTTCATTTTTTATTGCTTTAAAGTGCTTTTCAGCTCCTGAATAGCGTTTTCCATGCATTTACAATGTTTGGCATGTAACTTCTGGCTGAAGGGTTTTCTTGATGTTTTCACTGCTCTAACGTGTTACTGTGGGTGTTACTACATGGTAAAGGTGTTTTCTGAAGCTGTGTAGCTCTTAGATTCAGTTTAAGAGACTTTCATTTTTTTATTGCTTTAAAGTGCTTTTCAGCTTCGAATTGCGTTTTCCATGCATTTACAATGTTTGGCATGTAACTTCTGGCTGAAGGGTTTTCTTGATGTTTTCACTGCTCTAATGTGTTTCTGTGGGTGTTACTATATGGTAAAGGTGTTTTCTGAAGCTGTGTAGCTCTTAGATTCAGTTTAAGAGACTTTCATTTTTTTATTGCTTTAAAGTGCTTTTCAGCTCCTGAATAGCGTTTCCATGCATTTACAATGTTTGGCATGTAACTTCTGGCTGAAGGGTTTTCTTGATGTTTTCACTGCTCTAACGTGTTACTGTGGGTGTTACTACATGGTAAAGGTGTTTTCTGGAGCTGTGTATCCCTTAGATTCAGTTTAAGAGACTTTCATTTTTTTATTGCTTTAAAGTGCTTTTCAGCTCCTGAATAGCGTTTTCCATGCATTTACAATGTTTGGAATGTAACTTCTGGCTGAAGGGTTTTCTTGATGGTTTCACTGCTCTAACATGTTACTGTGGGTGTTACTACATGGTAAAGGTGTTTTCTGAAGCTGTGTAGCCCTTAGAATCAGTTTAAGAGACTTTCATTTTTTTATTGCTAAAGTGCTTTTCAGCTCCAGAATAGCGTTTTCCATGCATTTACAATGTTTGGCATGTAACTTCTGGCTGAAGGGTTTTCTTGATGTTTTCACTGCTCTAACGTGTTACTGTGGGTGTTACTACGTGGTAAATGTGTTTTCTGGAGCTGTGTATCCCTTATATTCAGTTTAAGAGACTTTCATTTTTTTATTGCTTTAAAGTGCTTTTCAGCTCCTGAATAGCGTTTTCCATGCATTTACAATGTTTGGCATGTAACTTCTGGCTGAAAGGTTCTCTTGATGTTTTCACTGCTCTAACGTGTTACTGTGGGTGTTACTACATGGTAAAGGTGTTTTCTGAAGCTGTGTAGCCCTTAGATTTAGTTTGAGAGACTTTCTTTTTTTATTGCTTTAAAGTGCTTTTCAGCTCCTGAATAGCGTTTTCCATGCATTTACAATGTTTGGCATGTAACTTCTGGCTGAAGGGTTTTCTTGATGTTTTCACTGCTCAAACGTGTTACTGTGGGTGTTACTACATGGTAAAGGTGTTTTCTGGAGCTGTGTATCCCTTAGATTCAGTTTAAGAGACTTTCATTTTTTTATTGCTTTAAAGTGCTTTTCAGCTCCTGAATAGCGTTTTCCATGCATTTACAATGTTTGGAATGTAACTTCTGGCTGAAGTTTTTTTTTGATGGTTTCACTGCTCTAACGTGTTACTGTGGATGTTACTACATGGTAAAGTTGTTTTCTGAAGCTGTGTAGCCCTTAGATTCAGTTTAAGAGACTTTCATTTTTTTATTGCTAAAGTGCTTTTCAGCTCCTGAATAGCGTTTTCCATGCATTTACAATGTTTGGCATGTAACTTCTGGCTGAAGGGTTTTCTTGATGTTTTCACTGCTCTAACGTGTTACTGTGGGTGTTACTACATGGTAAATGTGTTTTCTGGAGCTGTGTATCCCTTACATTCAGTTTAAGAGACTTTCATTTTTTTATTGCTTTAAAGTGCTTTTCAGCTCCTGAATAGCGTTTTCCATGCATTTACAATGTTTGGCATGTAACTTCTGGCTGAAGGGTTTTCTTGATGTTTTCACTGCTCTAACGTGTTACTGTGGGTGTTACTACATGGTAAAGGTGTTTTCTGAAGCTGTGTAGCTCTTAGATTCAGTTTAAGAGACTTTCATTTTTTTATTGCTTTAAAGTGCTTTTCAGCTCCTGAATAGCGTTTTCCATGCATTTACAATGTTTGGCATGTAACTTCTGGCTGAAGGGTTTTCTTGATGTTTTCACTGCTCTAACGTGTTACTGTGGGTGTTACTACATGGTAAAGGTGTTTTCTGGAGCTGTGTATCCCTTATATTTAGTTTAAGAGACTTTCATTTTTTTATTGCTTTAAAGTGCTTTTCAGCTCCTGAATAGCGTTTTCCATGCATTTACAATGTTTGGCATGTAAATTTGGGCTGAAGGGTTTTCATGATGTTTTCACTGCTCTAACGTGTTACTGTGGGTGTTACTATTCTGTCCTAGCAGTTGTGTCTACAATGGCCATAGACAGATAGCGAACGGCAAAGAATCAGGCTGGTTTATCTTCTTGAGATTTATTGAAATCCAATTCTTTCATCGTAAAACTATGGAATACAAACAAAAGTATAATTACTAATGAGCCAAATATCCATATTTTATACACACGTTAGCCTGCGCACATGCAGTTGGAGCTAGCTTAATTTACACAAAGAAATACTCAGCTAGGCTGACATAAAATTATAACTTGACAACAATTAAATTGTTGCCTACATATTCACACAACTGTTAATTACGATATCTACCTACAATAACCAAAGGAAAACTTACGGACGTATTCCTCCGAGGATCCGATATTCAGAACAGCCGTTGGTACTTATCCGTTTAAAACATGTTAAAACTAAACTTCATCTACTTATACAGTAACGTCATCCAAAAACAGTATCTCTCTTTCGCCACTAGGCGTCGCCATTGCACCACAATTAGTGTAGTGCAGCCTAACAAAACAGTCTCAATACAATTGAATACACATTGACATTTCTTGAACAGAACAGTTACTACATGGTAAAGGTGTTTTCTGAAGCTGTGTAGCCCTTAGATTCAATTTAAGAGACTTTCATTTTTTTATTGCTTTAAAGTGCTTTTCAGCTCCTGAATAGCGTTTTCCATGCATTTACAATGTTTGGCATGTAACTTCTGGCTGAAGGGTTTTCTTGATGTTTTCACTGCTCTAACGTGTTACTGTGGGTGTTACTACATGGTAAAGGTGTTTTCTGAAGCTGTGTAGCCCTTAGATTCAGTTTAAGAGACTTTCATTTTTGTATTGCTTTAAAGTGCTTTTCAGCTCCTGAATAGCGTTTTCCATGCATTTACAATGTTTGGCATGTAACTTCTGGCTGAAGGGTTTTCTTGATGTTTTCACTGCTCTAACTTGTTACTGTGGGTGTTACTACATGGTAAAGGTTTTTTTCTGAAGCTGTGTACTCCTTAGATTCAGTTTAAGAGACTTTATTTTTTTTATTGCTTTAAAGTGCTTTTCAGCTCCTGAATAGCGTTTTCCATGCATTTACAATGTTTGGCATGTAACTTCTGGCTGAAGGGTTTTCTTGATGTTTTCACTGCTCTAACGTGTTACTGTGGGTGTTACTACATGGTAAAGGTGTTTTCTGAAGCTGTGTAGCCCTTAGATTCAGTTTAAGAGACTTTCATTTTTTTATTGCTTTAAAGTGCTTTTCAGCTCCTGAATAGCGTCTTCCATGCATTTACAATGTTTGGCATGTAACTTCTGGCTGAAGGGTTTTCTTGATGATTTCACTGCTCTAACGTGTTACTGTGGGTGTTACTACATGGTAAAGGTGTTTTCTGAAGCTGTGTAGCCCTTAGATTCAATTTAAGAGACTTTCATTTTTTTTATTGCTAAAGTGCTTTTCAGCTACTGAATAGCGTTTTCCATGCATTTACAATGTTTGGCATGTAACTTCTGGCTGAAGGGTTTTCTTGATGTTTTCACTGCTCTAACGTGTTACTGTGGGTGTTACTACATGGTAAAGGTGTTTTCTGAAGCTGTGTAGCCCTTAGATTCAGTTTAAGAGACTTTCATTTTTTTATTGCTTTAAAGTGCTTTTCAGCTCCTGAATAGCGTCTTCCATGCATTTACAATGTTTGGCATTAAAATTCTGGCTGAAGGGTTTTCATGATGTTTTCACTGCTCTAACGTGTTACTGTGGGTGTTACTACATGGTAAAGGTGTTTTCTGGAGCTGTGTAGCCCTTAGATTCAGTTTAAGAGACTTTTATTTTTTTATTGCTTTAAAGTGCTTTTCAGCTCCTGAATAGCGTTTTCCATGCATTTACAATGTTTGGCATGTAACTTCTGGCTGAAGGGTTTTCTTGATGTTTTCACTGCTCTAACGTGTTACTGTGGGTGTTACTACATGGTAAAGGTTTTTTCTGAAGCCGTGTACTCCTTAGATTCAGTTTAAGAGACCTTATTTTTTTTATTGCTTTAAAGTGCTTTTCAGCTCCTGAATAGCGTTTTCCATGCATTTACAATGTTTGGCATGTAACTTCTGGCTGAAGGGTTTTCTTGATGTTTTCACTGCTCTAACGTGTTACTGTGGGTGTTACTACATGGTAAAGGTGTTTTCTGGAGCTGTGTATCCCTTATATGTAGTTTAAGAGACTTTCATTTTTTATTGCTTTAAAGTGCTTCTCAGCTCCTGAATAGCGTTTTCCATGCATTTACAATGTTTGGCATGTAACTTCTGGCTGAAGGGTTTTCTTGATGTTTTCACTGCTCTAACGTGTTACTGTGGGTGTTACTACATGGTAAAGGTGTTTTCTGAAGCTGTGTAGCTCTTAGATTCAGTTTAAGAGACTTTCATTTTTTTATTGCTTTAAAGTGCTTTTCAGCTCCCTGAATAGCGTCTTCCATGCATTTACAATGTTTGGCATGTAACTTCTGGCTGAAGGGTTTTCTTGATGTTTTCACTGCTCTAACGTGTTACTGTGGGTGTTACTACATGGTAAAGGTTTTTTCTGAAGCTGTGTACTCCTTAGATTCAGTTTAAGAGACTTTATTTTTTTTTATTGCTTTAAAGTGCTTTTCAGCTCCTGAATAGCGTTTTCCATGCATTTACAATGTTTGGCATGTAACTTCTGGCTGAAGGGTTTTCTTGATGTTTTCACTGCTCTAACGTGTTACTGTGGGTGTTACTACATGGTAAAGGTGTTTTCTGAAGCTGTGTAGCCCTTAGATTCAGTTTAAGAGACTTTCATTTTTGTATTGCTTTAAAGTGCTTTTCAGCTCCTGAATAGCGTCTTCCATGCATTTACAATGTTTGGCATGTAAATTCTGGCTGAAGGGTTTTCTTGATGTTTTCACTGCTCTAACGTGTTACTGTGGGTGTTACTACATGGTAAAGGTGTTTTCTGAAGCTGTGTAGCTCTTAGATTCAGTTTAAGAGACTTTCATTTTTTTATTGCTTTAAAGTGCTTTTCAGCTCCTGAATAGCGTTTTCCATGCATTTACAATGTTTGGCATGTAACTTCTGGCTGAAGGGTTTTCTTGATGTTTTCACTGCTCTAACGTTTTACTGTGGGTGTTACTACATGGTAAAGGTGTTTTCTGAAGCTGTGTAGCCCTTAGATTCAGTTTAAGAGACTTTCATTTTTTTATTGCTTTAAAGTGCTTTTCAGCTCCTGAATAGCGTTTTCCATGCATTTACAATGTTTGGCATGTAAATTCTGGCTGAAGAGTTTTCATGATGTTTTCACTGCTCTAACTTGTTACTGTGGGTGTTACTACATGGTAAAGGTTTTTTCTGAAGCTGTGTACTCCTTAGATTCAGTTTAAGAGACTTTATTTTTTTTATTGCTTTAAAGTGCTTTTCAGCTCCTGAATAGCGTTTTCCATGCATTTACAATGTTTGGCATGTAACTTCTGGCTGAAGGGTTTTCTTGATGTTTTCACTGCTCTAACGTGTTACTGTGGGTGTTACTACATGGTAAAGGTGTTTTCTGAAGCTGTGTAGCCCTTAGATTCAGTTTAAGAGACTTTTATTTTTTTATTGCTTTAAAGTGCTTTTCAGCTCCTGAATAGCGTTTTCCATGCATTTACAATGTTTGGCATGTAACTTCTGGCTGAAGGGTTTTCTTGATGTTTTCACTGCTCTAACTTGTTACTGTGGGTGTTACTAAATGGTAAAGGTTTTTTCTGAAGCTGTGTACTCCTTAGATTCAGTTTAAGAGACTTTCATTTTTTTATTGCTTTAAAGTGCTTTTCAGCTCCTGACTTCCATGCATTTACAATGTTTGGCATGTAAATTCTGGCTGAAGGGTTTTCATGATGTTTTCACTGCTCTAACGTGTTACTGTGGGTGTTACTACATGGTAAATGTGTTTTCTGGAGCTGTGTAGCCCTTAGATTCAGTTTAAGAGACTTTTATTTTTTTATTGCTTTAAAGTGCTTTTCAGCTCCTGAATAGCGTTTTCCATGCATTTACAATGTTTGGCATGTAACTTCTGGCTGAAGGGTTTTCTTGATGTTTTCACTGCTCTAACGTGTTACTGTGGGTGTTACTACATGGTAAAGGTGTTTTCTGAAGCTGTGTAGCTCTTAGATTCAGTTTAAGAGACTTTCATTTTTTTATTGCTTTAAAGTGCTTTTCAGCTCCTGAATAGCGTTTTCCATGCATTTACAATGTTTGGCATGTAACTTCTGGCTGAAGGGTTTTCTTGATGTTTTCACTGCTCTAACGTGTTACTGTGGGTGTTACTACATGGTAAAGGTGTTTTCTGAAGCTGTGTAGCCCTTAGATTCAGTTTAAGAGACTTTCATTTTTTTATTGCTTTAAAGTGCTTTTCAGCTCCTGAATAGCGTCTTCCATGCATTTACAATGTTTGGCATGTAACTTCTGGCTGAAGGGTTTTCTTGATGTTTTCACTGCTCTAACGTGTTACTGTGGGTGTTACTACATGGTAAAGGTGTTTTCTGAAGCTGTGTAGCCCTTAGATTCAATTTAAGAGACTTTCATTTTTTTATTGCTAAAGTGCTTTTCAGCTACTGAATAGCGTTTTCCATGCATTTACAATGTTTGGCATGTAACTTCTGGCTGAAGGGTTTTCTTGATGTTTTCACTGCTCTAACGTGTTACTGTGGGTGTTACTACATGGTAAAGGTGTTTTCTGAAGCTGTGTAGCCCTTAGATTCAGTTTAAGAGACTTTCATTTTTTTATTGCTTTAAAGTGCTTTTCAGCTCCTGAATAGCGTCTTCCATGCATTTACAATGTTTGGCATTAAAATTCTGGCTGAAGGGTTTTCATGATGTTTTCACTGCTCTAACGTGTTACTGTGGGTGTTACTACATGGTAAAGGTGTTTTCTGAAGCTGTGTAGCCCTTAGATTCAGTTTAAGAGACTTTCATTTTTTTATTGCTTTAAAGTGCTTTTCAGCTCCTGAATAGCGTTTTCCATGCATTTACAATGTTTGGCATGTAACTTCTGGCTGAAGGGTTTTCTTGATGTTTTCACTGCTCTAACGTGTTACTGTGGGTGTTACTACATGGTAAAGGTGTTTTCTGAAGCTGTGTAGCCCTTAGATTCCTGTTTAAGAGACTTTCATTTTTTTATTGCTTTAAAGTGCTTTTCAGCTCCTGAATAGCGTTTTCCATGCATTTACAATGTTTGGCATGTAACTTCTGGCTGAAGGGTTTTCTTGATGTTTTTCACTGCTCTAACGTGTTACTGTGGGTGTTACTACATGGTAAAGGTGTTTTCTGAAGCTGTGTAGCCCTTAGATTCAGTTTAAGAGACTTTCATTTTTTATTGCTTTAAAGTGCTTTTCAGCTCCTGAATAGCGTTTTCCATGCATTTACAATGTTTGGCATGTAACTTCTGGCTGAAGGGTTTTCTTGATGTTTTCA